>NC_079431.1:22873348-22925927 GCF_026213295.1 Gadus chalcogrammus
TGCTTTCAGAGCGCTAGAATCACTTTTTGGCCAACAATGTGTTTTTGACCTTACATTGTTGATTTTGCTCAAAACTACTTCCAAATGGTGGAGTAATGGCCCTATAACCCTGTGGTGAGCTTAGTAACGCGTTTGCATTGAAATTGACAGAGATATCAACATGTCTTATTTTTATGAGCGCAAAATGCTTTTCAGAGAGCTAGAATCACTTTTTGGCCATCAATGTGTTTTTGACCTTACATTGTTGATTTTGCTCAAAACTACTTCCAAATGGTGGAGTAATGGCCCTATAACCCTGTGGTTAGCTTAGTAACGCGTTTGCATTGAAATTGACAGAGATATCAACATGTCTTATTTTTATGAGCGCAAAATGCTTTTCAGAGCGCTAGAATCACTTTTTGGCCAACAATGTGTTTTTGACCTTACATTGTTGATTTTGCTCAAACCTACTTCCAAATGGTGGAGTAATGTCCCTATAACCCTGCGGTGAGCTTAGTAACACGTTTGCATTGAAATTGACAGAGATATCTACATTTCTTGTTTATGAGCGCAAAATGCTTTTCAGAGCGTTAGAATCACTTTTTGATCACTTCCAAATGGTGCAGTTGGCCCTATAACGCTACGGTGAGCTTAGTAACACGTTTGCATTGAAATTGACAGAGATATCAACATTTCTTGTTTACGAGCGCAAAATGCTTTTCAGAGCGTTAGAATCACTTTTTGATCACTTCCAAATGGTGCAGTTGGCCCTATAACGCTACGGTGAGCTTAGTAACACGTTTGCATTGAAATTGACAGAGATATCAACATTTCTTGTTTACGAGCGCAAAATGCTTTTCAGAGCGTTAGAATCACTTTTTGATCACTTCCAAATGGTGGAGTTTGGCCCTCCAACCCTTTGGTAAGCTTAGTAACACGTTTGCATTGAAATTGACAGAGATATCATCATGTCTTATTTTTATGAGCGCAAAATGCTTTTCAGTGCGCTAGAATCACTTTTTGGCCAACAATGTGTTTTTGACCTTACATTGTTGATTTTGCTCAAAACTAACTTCCAAATGGTGGAGTAATGTCCCTATAACCCTGTGGTGAGCTTAGTAACACGTTTGCATTGAAATTGACAGAGATATCTACATTTCTTGTTTATGAGCGCAAAATGCTTTTCAGAGCGTTAGAATCACTTTTTGATCACTTCCAAATGGTGGAGTTGGCCCTATAACGCTACGGTGAGCTTAGTAACACGTTTGCATTGAAATTGACAGAGATATCTACATTTCTTGTTTACGAGCGCAAAATGCTTTTCGGAGCGTTAGAATCACTTTTTGATCATTCCCAAATGGTGGAGTTTGGCCCTTCAACTCTTTGGTAAGCTTAGTAACACGTTTGCATTGAAATTGACAGAGATATCAACATGTCTTATTTTTATGAGCGCAAAATGCTTTTCAGAGCGCTAGAATCACTTTTTGGCCAACAATGTGTTTTGACCTTACATTGTTGATTTTGCTCAAAACTACTTCCAAATGGTGGAGTAATGTCCCTATAACCCTGTGGTGAGCTTAGTAACACGTTTGCATTGAAATTGACAGAGATATCTACATTTCTTGTTTATGAGCGCAAAATGCTTTTCAGAGCGTTAGAATCACTTTTTGATCACTTCCAAATGGTGGAGTTGGCCCTATAACGCTACGGTGAGCTTAGTAACACGTTTGCATTGAAATTGACAGAGATATCAACATTTCTTGTTTACGAGCGCAAAATGCTTTTCAGAGCGTTAGAATCACTTTTTGATCACTTCCAAATGGTGGAGTTTGGCCCTTCAACCCTTTGGTAAGCTTAGTAACACGTTTGCATTGAAATTGACAGAGATATCATCATGTCTTATTTTTATGAGCGCAAAATGCTTTTCAGAGCGCTAGAATCACTTTTTGGCCAACAATGTGTTTTTGACCTTACATTGTTGATTTTGCTCAAAACTACTTCCAAATGGTGGAGTAATGTCCCTATAACCCTGTGGTGAGCTTAGTAACACGTTTGCATTGAAATTGACAGAGATATCTACATTTCTTGTTTACGAGCGCAAAATGCTTTTCGGAGCGTTAGAATCACTTTTTGATCATTCCCAAATGGTGGAGTTTGGCCCTTCAACTCTTTGGTAAGCTTAGTAACACGTTTGCATTGAAATTGACAGAGATATCAACATGTCTTATTTTTATGAGCGCAAAATGCTTTTCATAGCGCTAGAATCACTTTTTGGCCAACAATGTGTTTTTGACCTTACATTGTTTTGATTTTTGCTCAAAACTACTTCCAAATGGTGGAGTAATGGCCCTATAACCCTGTGGTGAGCTTAGTAACACGTTTGCATTGAAATTGACAGAGATATCTACATTTCTTGTATACGAGCGCAAAATGCTTTTCAGAGCGTTAGAATCACTTTTTGATGACTTCCAAATGGTGGAGTTGGCCCTATAACGCTACGGTGAGCTTAGTAACACGTTTGCATTGAAATTGACAGAGATATCAACATTTCTTGTTTACGAGCGCAAAATGCTTTTCAGAGCGTAGAATCACTTTTTGATGACTTCCAAATGGTGGAGTTGGCCCTATAACGCTACGGTGAGCTTAGTAACACGTTGCATTGAAATTGACAGAGATATCAACATTTCTTGTTTACGAGCGCAAAATGCTTTTCAGAGCGTTAGAATCACTTTTTGATCACTTCCAAATGGTGGAGTTTGGCCCTTCAACCCTTTGGTAAGCTTAGTAACACGTTTGCATTGAAATTGACAGAGATATCATCATGTCTTATTTTTATGAGCGCAAAATGCTTTTCAGAGCGCTAGAATCACTTTTTGGCCAGCAATGTGTTTTTGACCTTACATTGTTGATTTTGCTCAAAACTACTTCCAAATGGTGGAGTAATGTCCCTATAACCCTGTGGTGAGCTTAGTAACACGTTTGCATTGAAATTGACAGAGATATCTACATTTCTTGTTTACGAGCGCAAAATGCTTTTCGGAGCGTTAGAATCACTTTTTGATCATTCCCAAATGGTGGAGTTTGGCCCTTCAACTCTTTGGTAAGCTTAGTAACACGTTTGCATTGAAATTGACAGAGATATCAACATGTCTTATTTTTATGAGCGCAAAATGCTTTTCAGAGCGCTAGAATCACTTTTTGGCCAACAATGTGTTTTTGACCTTACATTTTTGATTTTGCTCAAAACTACTTCCAAATGGTGGAGTAATGGCCCTATAACCCTGTGGTGAGCTTAGTAACGCGTTTGCATTGAAATTGACAGAGATATCAACATGTCTTATTTTTATGAGCGCAAAATGCTTTTCAGAGCGCTAGAATCACTTTTTGGCCAACAATGTGTTTTTGACCTTACATTGTTGATTTTGCTCAAAACTACTTCCAAATGGTGAAGTAATGTCCCTATAACCCTGTGGTGAGCTTAGTAACACGTTTGCATTGAAATTGACAGAGATATCTACATTTCTTGTTTATGAGCGCAAAATGCTTTTCAGAGCGTTAGAATCACTTTTTGATCACTTCCAAATGGTGGAGTTGGCCCTATAACGCTACGGTGAGCTTAGTAACACGTTTGCATTGAAATTGACAGAGATATCAACATGTCTTATTTTTATGAGCGCAAAATGCTTTTCAGAGCGCTAGAATCACTTTTTGGCCAACAATGTGTTTTTGACCTTACATTGTTGATTTTGCTCAAAACTACTTCCAAATGGTGCAGTAATGGCCCTATAACCCTGTGGTGAGCTTAGTAACACGTTTGCATTGAAATTGACAGAGATATCAACATTTCTTGTTTACGAGCGCAAAATGCTTTTCAGAGCGTTAGAATCACTTTCTGATCACTTCCAAATGGTGGAGTTTGGCCCTTCAACCCTTTGGTAAGCTTAGTAACACGTTTGCATTGAAATTGACAGAGATATCATCATGTCTTATTTTTATGAGCGCAAAATGCTTTTCAGAGCGCTAGAATCACTTTTTGGCCAACAATGTTTTTTTGACCTTACATTGTTGATTTTGCTCAAAACTACTTCCAAATGGTGGAGTAATGTCCCTATAACCCTGTGGTGAGCTTAGTAACACGTTTGCATTGAAATTGACAGAGATATCTACATTTCTTGTTTACGAGCGCAAAATGCTTTTCAGAGCGCTAGAATCACTTTTTGGCCAACAATGTGTTTTTGACCTTACATTGTTGATTTTGCTCAAAACTACTTCCAAATGGTGGAGTAATGTCCCTATAACCCTGTGGTGAGCTTAGTAACACGTTTGCATTGAAATTGACAGAGATATCTACATTTCTTGTTTATGAGCGCAAAATGCTTTTCAGAGCGTTAGAATCACTTTTTGATCACTTCCAAATGGTGGAGTTGGCCCTATAACGCTACGGTGAGCTTAGTAACACGTTTGCATTGAAATTGACAGAGATATCAACATGTCTTATTTTTATGAGCGCAAAATGCTTTTCAGAGCGCTAGAATCACTTTTTGGCCAACAATGTGTTTTTGACCTTACATTGTTGATTTTGCTCAAAACTACTTCCAAATGGTGCAGTAATGGCCCTATAACCCTGTGGTGAGCTTAGTAACACGTTTGCATTGAAATTGACAGAGATATCTACATTTCTTGTTTACGAGCGCAAAATGCTTTTCAGAGCGCTAGAATCACTTTTTGGCCAACAATGTGTTTTTGACCTTACATTGTTGATTTTGCTCAAAACTACTTCCAAATGGTGGAGTAATGTCCCTATAACCCTGTGGTGAGCTTAGTAACACGTTTGCATTGAAATTGACAGAGATATCAACATGTCTTATTTTTATGAGCGCAAAATGCTTTTCAGAGCGCTAGAATCACTTTTTGGCCAACAATGTGTTTTTGACCTTACATTGTTGATTTTGCTCAAAACTACTTCCAAATGGTGGAGTAATGGCCCTATAACCCTGTGGTGAGCTTAGTAACACGTTTGCATTGAAATTGACAGAGATATCTACATTTCTTGTTTACGAGCGCAAAATGCTTTTCAGAGCGTTAGAATCACTTTTTGATCACTTCCAAATGGTGGAGTTTGGCCCTTCAACCCTTTGGTAAGCTTAGTAACACGTTTGCATTGAAATTGACAGAGATATCAACATGTCTTATTTTTATGAGCGCAAAATGCTTTTCAGAGCGCTAGAATCACTTTTTGGCCAACAATGTGTTTTTGACCTTACATTGTTGATTTTGCTCAAAACTACTTCCAAATGGTGGAGTAATGGCCCTATAACCCTGTGGTGAGCTTAGTAACACGTTTGCATTGAAATTGACAGAGATATCTACATTTCTTGTATACGAGCGCAAAATGCTTTTCAGAGCGTTAGAATCACTTTTTGATGACTTCCAAATGGTGGAGTTGGCCCTATAACGCTACGGTGAGCTTAGTAACACGTTTGCATTGAAATTGACAGAGATATCAACATTTCTTGTTTACGAGCGCAAAATGCTTTTCAGAGCGTTAGAATCACTTTTTGATGACTTCCAAATGGTGGAGTTGGCCCTATAACGCTACGGTGAGCTTAGTAACACGTTTGCATTGAAATTGACAGAGATATCAACATTTCTTGTTTACGAGCGCAAAATGCTTTTCAGAGCGTTAGAATCACTTTTTGATCACTTCCAAATGGTGGAGTTTGGCCCTTCAACCCTTTGGTAAGCTTAGTAACACGTTTGCATTGAAATTGACAGAGATATCATCATGTCTTATTTTTATGAGCGCAAAATGCTTTTCAGAGCGCTAGAATCACTTTTTGGCCAGCAATGTGTTTTTGACCTTACATTGTTGATTTTGCTCAAAACTACTTCCAAATGGTGGAGTAATGTCCCTATAACCCTGTGGTGAGCTTAGTAACACGTTTGCATTGAAATTGACAGAGATATCTACATTTCTTGTTTACGAGCGCAAAATGCTTTTCGGAGCGTTAGAATCACTTTTTGATCATTCCCAAATGGTGGAGTTTGGCCCTTCAACTCTTTGGTAAGCTTAGTAACACGTTTGCATTGAAATTGACAGAGATATCAACATGTCTTATTTTTATGAGCGCAAAATGCTTTTCAGAGCGCTAGAATCACTTTTTGGCCAACAATGTGTTTTTGACCTTACATTTTTGATTTTGCTCAAAACTACTTCCAAATGGTGGAGTAATGGCCCTATAACCCTGTGGTGAGCTTAGTAACGCGTTTGCATTGAAATTGACAGAGATATCAACATGTCTTATTTTTATGAGCGCAAAATGCTTTTCAGAGCGCTAGAATCACTTTTTGGCCAACAATGTGTTTTTGACCTTACATTGTTGATTTTGCTCAAAACTACTTCCAAATGGTGAAGTAATGTCCCTATAACCCTGTGGTGAGCTTAGTAACACGTTTGCATTGAAATTGACAGAGATATCTACATTTCTTGTTTATGAGCGCAAAATGCTTTTCAGAGCGTTAGAATCACTTTTTGATCACTTCCAAATGGTGGAGTTGGCCCTATAACGCTACGGTGAGCTTAGTAACACGTTTGCATTGAAATTGACAGAGATATCAACATGTCTTATTTTTATGAGCGCAAAATGCTTTTCAGAGCGCTAGAATCACTTTTTGGCCAACAATGTGTTTTTGACCTTACATTGTTGATTTTGCTCAAAACTACTTCCAAATGGTGCAGTAATGGCCCTATAACCCTGTGGTGAGCTTAGTAACACGTTTGCATTGAAATTGACAGAGATATCAACATTTCTTGTTTACGAGCGCAAAATGCTTTTCAGAGCGTTAGAATCACTTTCTGATCACTTCCAAATGGTGGAGTTTGGCCCTTCAACCCTTTGGTAAGCTTAGTAACACGTTTGCATTGAAATTGACAGAGATATCATCATGTCTTATTTTTATGAGCGCAAAATGCTTTTCAGAGCGCTAGAATCACTTTTTGGCCAACAATGTTTTTTTGACCTTACATTGTTGATTTTGCTCAAAACTACTTCCAAATGGTGGAGTAATGTCCCTATAACCCTGTGGTGAGCTTAGTAACACGTTTGCATTGAAATTGACAGAGATATCTACATTTCTTGTTTACGAGCGCAAAATGCTTTTCAGAGCGCTAGAATCACTTTTTGGCCAACAATGTGTTTTTGACCTTACATTGTTGATTTTGCTCAAAACTACTTCCAAATGGTGGAGTAATGTCCCTATAACCCTGTGGTGAGCTTAGTAACACGTTTGCATTGAAATTGACAGAGATATCTACATTTCTTGTTTATGAGCGCAAAATGCTTTTCAGAGCGTTAGAATCACTTTTTGATCACTTCCAAATGGTGGAGTTGGCCCTATAACGCTACGGTGAGCTTAGTAACACGTTTGCATTGAAATTGACAGAGATATCAACATGTCTTATTTTTATGAGCGCAAAATGCTTTTCAGAGCGCTAGAATCACTTTTTGGCCAACAATGTGTTTTTGACCTTACATTGTTGATTTTGCTCAAAACTACTTCCAAATGGTGCAGTAATGGCCCTATAACCCTGTGGTGAGCTTAGTAACACGTTTGCATTGAAATTGACAGAGATATCTACATTTCTTGTTTACGAGCGCAAAATGCTTTTCAGAGCGCTAGAATCACTTTTTGGCCAACAATGTGTTTTTGACCTTACATTGTTGATTTTGCTCAAAACTACTTCCAAATGGTGGAGTAATGTCCCTATAACCCTGTGGTGAGCTTAGTAACACGTTTGCATTGAAATTGACAGAGATATCAACATGTCTTATTTTTATGAGCGCAAAATGCTTTTCAGAGCGCTAGAATCACTTTTTGGCCAACAATGTGTTTTTGACCTTACATTGTTGATTTTGCTCAAAACTACTTCCAAATGGTGGAGTAATGGCCCTATAACCCTGTGGTGAGCTTAGTAACACGTTTGCATTGAAATTGACAGAGATATCTACATTTCTTGTTTACGAGCGCAAAATGCTTTTCAGAGCGTTAGAATCACTTTTTGATCACTTCCAAATGGTGGAGTTTGGCCCTTCAACCCTTTGGTAAGCTTAGTAACACGTTTGCATTGAAATTGACAGAGATATCAACATGTCTTATTTTTATGAGCGCAAAATGCTTTTCAGAGCGCTAGAATCACTTTTTGGCCAACAATGTGTTTTTGACCTTACATTGTTGATTTTGCTCAAAACTACTTCCAAATGGTGGAGTAATGTCCCTATAACCCTGTGGTGAGCTTAGTAACACGTTTGCATTGAAATTGACAGAGATATCAACATTTCTTGTTTATGAGCGCAAAATGCTTTTCAGAGCGTTAGAATCACTTTTTGATCAATTCCAAATGGTGGAGTTGGCCCTATAACGCTACGGTGAGCTTAGTAACACGTTTGCATTGACATTGACAGAGATATCAACATTTCTTGTTTACGAGCGCAAAATGCTTTTCAGAGCGTTAGAATCACTTTTTGATCACTTCCAAATGGTGGAGTTTGGCCCTTCAACCCTTTGGTAAGCTTAGTAACACGTTTGCATTGAAATTGACAGAGATATCAACATGTCTTATTTTTATGAGCGCAAAATGCTTTTCAGAGCGCTAGAATCACTTTTTGGCCAACAATGTGTTTTTGACCTCACATTGTTGATTTTGCTCAAAACTACTTCCAAATGGTGGAGTAATGTCCCTATAACCCTGTGGTGAGCTTAGTAACACGTTTGCATTGAAATTGACAGAGATATCTACATTTCTTGTTTACGAGCGCAAAATGCTTTTCAGAGCGTTAGAATCACTTTTTGATCATTCCCAAATGGTGGAGTTTGGCCCTTCAACTCTTTGGTAAGCTTAGTAACACGTTTGCATTGAAATTGACAGAGATATCAACATGTCTTATTTTTATGAGCGCAAAATGCTTTTCAGAGCGCTAGAATCACTTTTTGGCCAACAATGTGTTTATGACCTTACATTGTTTTTATTTTGCTCAAAACTACTTCCAAATGGTGGAGTAATGGCCCTATAACCCTGTGGTGAGCTTAGTAACGCGTTTGCATTGAAATTGACAGAGATATCAACATGTCTTATTTTTATGAGCGCAAAATCCTTTTCAGAGCGCTAGAATCACTTTTTGGCCAACAATGTGTTTTTGACCTTACATTGTTGATTTTGCTCAAAACTACTTCCAAATGGTGGAGTAATGTCCCTATAACCCTGTGGTGAGCTTAGTAACACGTTTGCATTGAAATTGACAGAGATATCTACATTTCTTGTTTATGAGCGCAAAATGCTTTTCAGAGCGTTAGAATCACTTTTTGATCACTTCCAAATGGTGGAGTTGGCCCTATAACGCTACGGTGAGCTTAGTAACACGTTTGCATTGAAATTGACAGAGATATCAACATTTCTTGTTTACGAGCGCAAAATGCTTTTCAGAGCGTTAGAATCACTTTCTGATCACTTCCAAATGGTGGAGTTTGGCCCTTCAACCCTTTGGTAAGCTTAGTAACACGTTTGCATTGAAATTGACAGAGATATCATCATGTCTTATTTTTATGAGCGCAAAATGCTTTTCAGAGCGCTAGAATCACTTTTTGGCCAACAATGTTTTTTTGACCTTACATTGTTGATTTTTGCTCAAAACTACTTCCAAATGGTGGAGTAATGTCCCTATAACCCTGTGGTGAGCTTAGTAACACGTTTGCATTGAAATTGACAGAGATATCTACATTTCTTGTTTACGAGCGCAAAATGCTTTTCAGAGCGCTAGAATCACTTTTTGGCCAACAATGTGTTTTTGACCTTACATTGTTGATTTTGCTCAAAACTACTTCCAAATGGTGGAGTAATGTCCCTATAACCCTGTGGTGAGCTTAGTAACACGTTTGCATTGAAATTGACAGAGATATCTACATTTCTTGTTTATGAGCGCAAAATGCTTTCAGAGCGTTAGAATCACTTTTTGATCACTTCCAAATGGTGGAGTTGGCCCTATAACGCTACGGTGAGCTTAGTAACACGTTTGCATTGAAATTGACAGAGATATCAACATGTCTTATTTTTATGAGCGCAAAATGCTTTTCAGAGCGCTAGAATCACTTTTTGGCCAACAATGTGTTTTTGACCTTACATTGTTGATTTTGCTCAAAACTACTTCCAAATGGTGGAGTAATGGCCCTATAACCCTGTGGTGAGCTTAGTAACACGTTTGCATTGAAATTGACAGAGATCTCAACATTTCTTGTTTATGAGCGCAAAATGCTTTTCAGAGCGTTAGAATCACTTTTTGATCACTTCCAAATGGTGGAGTTTGGCCCTTCAACCCTTTGGTCAGCTTAGTAACACGTTTGCATTGAAATTGACAGAGATATCAACATGTCTTATTTTTATGAGCGCAAAATGCTTTTCAGAGCGCTAGAATCACTTTTTGGCCAACAATGTGTTTTTGACCTTATGTGGTGAGACGCAGGGGCAGAGCCCTTTGTAATGATCAGGGCCGTCACAGCCAATTGGTTTGCGTCTCCACCTTATTTATTCTGAGGTAGCTTTTTGTGTCGGGAGGTGCCACAATTTGTCTCCTCGTTATTTCCTGCTACGCCCCTCCAGGCCACTTGCTACCGGTATGTACGCGTGCTTTCCCTATGGACGCTCTGGCTGATTTGTTTGGCATGGTGATTTACTTTTTCACACTGGTCGCTTTGCAGCGCTTGTGCCTGTTGCTTGCTGGTGCCTGCTGGTGCCCTGCCTTGGTTGGTGATGCGTGCAGGTTGTTGATCGCGTAACAGTCTCGGTGTGGATTCCAACCGAATGCTAACATTCAGCGGTGCGCTGTGAGCCGCTGGCTTAAGTAGGAAGTTCCCAACTTCCTGGTAGGTATCCCTTATTTTATATCGCTATTGTTTTTAGAATTATGTTTAGCACTAACGGGGTGACCTGTATGGCTTCTAGGTACTGCCGATTGTGTCGTTGCCGACTGCTGTTTTTGCCACCCGTTGTTTACCACCAAAGCTGCCCAACTGTCCTGGGCTAGCCTGGAGGATAGCGACGAAGACGCCAACGACCACTATCTGAACGTGATCTGTCTGTTGACTTGTCCTTGTGTGTTTCCACCTGTCCGTGTCGCAACTAGTGTGTGTCGGTGTGTGTGTTTGTAGAGTGTTGGCGAGTGCGTGCGTGTTTGTCCTGGGCTAGCCTGGAGGATAGCGACGAAGACGCTAACGACCACTCTTTGAACGTGATCTGTCTGTTGACTTGTCCTTGTGTGTTTCCATCTGTCCGTGTCGCAACTAGTGTGTGTCGGTGTGCGTGTGTGTGTGTGTGTGTAGAGTGTTGGCGAGTGCGTGCGTGTTTGTCCTGGGGAAGTGTTTGGTTTAATTTGGGGGATTCTGTTTATGGTTTGTTTTGAGCCCTGCTTCTGTTAAGCCACTGGCAGGAGGCCTTTTTTTATAGCTGCGGATAACCAGTGGGCTATCACGCATGTTTAAGATCCTTTTTGGCCTGGTTTGTGTGTTTGTGTTATATTTTGTTTTCTTACTCATTTCCTTTTTGTGAATTACATTTTGTGTAGTTGTGTTTATTGTTTTGTTTGGTCGTTTGTATCTGCCCCTCATCTCTCACTTTGTTTCCAGGCGCTGAGTGCCCACCGCAACTAGATCCTTTAGGTTGTGGTGCCCCCTTCCCGAGTGTGGTTTCACGTGTGTCCTCTTGGAATTTCTCTTTTGTCATTTTGATCCTGTGTTGCTGTGTGTATGTGCGAGCACGAGTGACTGGTTGGTGTTTATGTGTCTCCCCCCTCCGTCTCCTGGTATCTTGCCCCCTGCTGGTAAGCCTCAGCCCTAACCATCCTGTCTATCCCCTACATACCAATTGATTTCATTTATCCTGTTTTTTACATGTGGAACACGCATGTTTTAGTTAATAAAAACAACCTATTTTTGGAACTTCGTCTCTGGTGCCGTCAGTCAAACGAACGTGTGTGCTATATAATTGTTTGGATTTAATTGATTAGTATATCCCTGGGTGCAATCCCTAGGGTGGCGTTGTCGGTTAGCTTGTTTTTTTCCCCTAATGCCACATTTGGCGTTGTCGGCAGGATCGACTTTCTAAAAACACCAGAGGTGTTTATAGGTTGTACTTTACTTATATATTTTTTTTCTCCCTTCACTTCAGGCATTTAAATTGACCTTTCTCTCTGTCTGCGTGAGTGTATGTTGGCAAAAACAGCAGTTGTCTTGACCGTCGTAGCAGTTGGCTGCTGTGCTCCTTTTACAGTGGACCAAAAACCTCGCTGGCACAGGTAAATCATAGTTTAACCATGAATATAGAAGAGCTACAAGAGCTGAGGGAATTGGTGGCACAGCTTAAAGCAGATAATGAGAGATTGAACCTAAGACCGAATCCAGCACCTTCGGGCGATGCCTTACTTGCTGAGCCTGGGGCCTCTGTGGCAGAGAGATTGGTGTTCGTCCCCCGTGATAGAAAGTGTCCCATGTTTAAAGGAAAGTCAGGGATTAAGGTAAATGAATGGATTGAAGAGGCAGAGGCATGCATGCGGGCACGTCACCTTTCTGTGAATGATCAAGCTTTCTTTCTGTTTGATCAGTTAGAAGGGGAGGCCAGAGAGGAGATAAAGTATCGCCCGAGCACCGATAGAAATGATCCCAAAAAGATCAAAAGTATTCTCCGGGAATTGTACGGATGCTCTCAGTCTTATGTAGCCCTGCAAGAGGCTTTCTTTTCGAGGAAGCAGCAGGATGGTGAAACCTTGTTGGAGTTCTCTTTGGCTTTGATGAGTATTATGAATAGAGTAAAGCATCGTGCACCCGATGGTTTGGTGAATGCTGAGGTTTTGTTACGCGATCAATTCTCTGAGCATGTTATCGATGGTGCTTTGCGGAGGGAACTTAAGCAGCTTATAAGACGCCAGCCAACCATGACCATGCTAGAGCTCAGAGCAGAGGCTATTAGGTGGGAGCACGAGGGCATGCCGGGTGGCGCGAGGGGTCGCAGTCAGTCTGTTCCATCCATACATGGTGTCCAGTATGCAGTGTCATTTTGCAGAAACTCACCCCATAAGGCCAGGGAGGGTCAAAGTCCGTGGAGGCCGAGCCCATCGTATCCCGGGTGGCACTATGGTTATGGTAGCTGCTACATGTTCAGCACAGTTTTCCGACACCTCGGTATTGTTTGAGCCCACGGACAGAGGACTTCCTGCGGGCTTGTTGGCCTCGCCATCTCTGATCCGGGTGAGCCGTAGTACTAGCTACATACCGATAGTTAATGTGGGCACGGAAGATGTGTTACTGTATCCTCGCACCGATTTGGGAAGTTTGTGTTGTGTGCAAGTGGTGAGTTTGCCCGCAAGTGTCACCGAGGTCAACACTGTGATGGCCACTGTTGCCTCCCAGATGGTTACATCATCAGTACCATCCCAGATTGAGGAAATTGACCTCTCTGTCTTGGAGGCTTCAGACCAGGAAAGGGTCCGGAATTTGCTACGGCGGTTCAGCGGAATCTTTGCCTCCCATGATGGGGACCTGGGTTGTACTAACCTCCTCTCTCATCAGATTCCACTAGTCGATGAGGCGCCAGTTCGACAACGATACAGGCGTATCCCCCCATCGGAATATGAGATGGCTAAGGCTCATATCAATTTATTGATGGAGGCACAAGTTATCACTGAGAGTTGTAGCCCATATGCGTCCCCTATAGTGTTGGCCCGAAAGAAGGATGGTAGTCTCCGCATGTGTGTTGACTACCGCCAACTAAACGCGAAGACACGCAAAGACGCTTTCCCTCTTCCTCGCATCGAGGAGTCCCTCGATGCATTGACAGGAGCCCACTGGTTCTCTACTATGGACCTAGCCAGCGGGTATCACCAGGTCCCTGTTGCGGTGGGTGATCGTGCCAAGACGGCCTTCTGTACACCTTTCGGCCTTTTCGAATGGCAGCGAATGCCATTCGGCCTTTGTAACGCGCCAGCAACCTTTCAAAGGTTGATGGAAAGGATTTTTGGGGACCAGCAATGTCAAACCTTGTTGTTGTACTTGGATGACATTGTGGTCTTTTCTACTTCTGTTTCCCAACACCTGGAACGTTTGGAACTTGTTCTGGGGCGTTTGCAGCATGAGGGCCTTAAGGCCAAGTTGAGCAAATGTGCATTTTTCAAACAGGAGGTTGGCTACCTCGGTCACGTCATTTCGAGTCAGGGGGTGGCGACAGACCCTAAAAAGATTGAGGCAGTGGCTAGTTGGCGTTGCCCTAGCACCGTCTCGGAGGTGCGTTCTTTCTTGGGGTTCGCCAGCTACTACCGCCGGTTTGTGGAGGGTTTTGCCAAGGCGGCGGCCCCCCTCCACAAGCTGGTGGCGGCGCTGGGTGGCACTAAATCAAAGCGAGGACCGGGCCAAAGTTTGCTGTCCCATTGGTCTGAAGAGTGCCAGCAATGCTTTGATGCCCTAAAGAGAAAGCTGACCACGGCCCCTGTCCTTGCCTACGCCGATTTCAGCTTGCCATTTATCTTAGAAGTGGATGCGAGTTACAGCGGATTAGGGGCTGTTCTATCTCAGGAACAGGGGGGGAAGGTGCGCCCTATAGCTTATGCCAGCCGTGGTCTTAGGCCCACTGAGCGCAACATGTCCAACTACAGTTCTATGAAGTTGGAGTTCGTCGCGCTCAAGTGGGCCCTCACCGAAAAGTTTAGGGAGTACCTGTTGGGGCAGCGCTGTATTATCTTTACGGACAACAATCCCCTAAGTCACCTGTCTACTGCAAAACTAGGAGCATTAGAGCAGCGCTGGGTTGCCCAGATGGCTCCATTCGACTACGAGATCAAATATCGCTCCGGCAGACAGAACCGCAATGCGGATGCTCTGTCGAGGCAGAACCCCTCGGACCATCCTGTTTTGGCGGATTTGGCCCTGGGCACGACCCTTCCAACTGCCTTACAGCAAGTTGAGCAGGCACAGCCAGTAACGCAGGTGGTTCAAGCGGTGGTTACGGCGTTCCCTGATAACAAAACCTCCCATTTGCACTCTAGTCAGGAACAAGATCCTGTCTTCCAGGAGGTTGTGCCACATTGGAGGCGAGGTGTTAAACCTGGGCCTGCTGAGAGACAGCGAATGTCCAAGTCGGCATTGGTTCTCTTACGCCAGTGGGACCGACTAGTGGAAAGGGAAGGTGCCATATACCGTAGGGTGTTTCGTTCAGACGGAGCAGAGGAATATTTCCAACTGTTGCTTCCTGCTAAGTTGAAGTCTGATGTTCTGACCCAGCTACATCAGGAGCATGGCCACCAGGGGGTGGAGCGCACCTTGGACTTGGCCCGCAAACGGTGCTATTGGCCCGGGATGTCCTCCGATGTGGCTCGTTGGTGCCTTGAGTGCGAGCGATGTCAAACTGCAAAAGACACTAAACCCCCAGCACGTAGCTTCATGGGGCATTTGTTGGCCTCAAGGCCAAATGAGGTACTTGCTGTGGATTTCACGTCACTGGAACCGTCTCGGTCGGGTGTGGAAAATGTTCTAGTCATGACTGACGTGTTCAGTAAGTTTTCGCTGGCCATCCCAACCCAGGACCAGCGTGCCTCCACCGTGGCAAGAGTGCTTGTCCATGAGTGGTTTTACAAGTTCGGTGTCCCTGCTCGCATCCATTCCGACCAAGGTCGTTGTTTTGAGGCAATTCTCATCCAACAACTTTGCCAGCTCTATGGTGTGGAGAAATCACGCACCACGCCCTACCATCCTGCCGGTAATGGCCAGTGTGAGCGGTTTAACCGCACCCTACATAACCTCCTCCGTACTCTGCCAGCATCTCGAAAAAGAGATTGGGTTGCGTGCCTCCCACAGCTGCTCTTCTGTTATAATACCACCCCGCATTCAGCAACCGGTGAGTCCCCTCACTTCCTGTTGTTCGGCCAGGAGCCACGCCTACCGCTTGACTTTTTGCTGGGAACAGTACCCGACCAAGGGCGTAACCATGGTTTAGACATTGGGGGGGTCCAATTTTTTATTATTATTTGTTAAGTGCATTGCCTACAATTCTATATTTATATATGAAAATGTGGACATTTAGAACATAGTTTCGAGGACTACATTGACCATTTGAATTCACATCTCAAGGAATAGTGTAATAATGTAATGTCTGCCCCGCCCCCCCCCCCCCCCCCCCACACACACACACACTTTGTTTTGGTTAGCTGCTTACTGACCTTAAACACACCTACCAATTACAATTATGCTCTTCCAGTAGTACTGTAGCAAAAAGGATAGCTTCCAATGGAAAAATACCACATACCCATGACCACATGTCATTATGTTATCAGAAGAACAGTGGCTGACCTTCGTGATCATTTTGGTCTATATATTCTGCTTGTATTAGAAGTAGGCTACTTTTATGTATTGCTGACATGTAGGCCCAGGTTATAAACAATGTTGTAAGGCTGTCTAGTCTCATATTCAAAATTCTCACCTT
Organism: Gadus chalcogrammus; assembly: GCF_026213295.1. Classification (NCBI taxonomy): domain Eukaryota; kingdom Metazoa; phylum Chordata; class Actinopteri; order Gadiformes; family Gadidae; genus Gadus; species Gadus chalcogrammus. The sequence continues at coordinate 22,889,841 of NC_079431.1, forward strand.
ATCACCTGCATGTCCAGAGCATGTCCCTGTCTGGCCACTGCTTTCAGCATGCCTGTCAAGTTACTTACTGTCTGAAAAAAACTGCGTATGCTTGGCTGTTGGTCCAGTTTCTTCTGCTTTTTAGGTAACCTCAAATCCTCCATTACTCAACTTTACTTTCTTGGCTCTCACTGAAGAAAGAGTGTGGGGCAACCATGACAACGCAGAAAGTCGCGAGGTGGTTTCAAACTAAATCGCACAAGTGTACAATTAGGAGGGGGGATTCACACACTCAACAAACGGAAATAAATTGAAAATAAATAAGACATAACCAGTGATGTTGATAGGTTTTCAATGTAGTGAGTCCCCGGGACCCACAGGTGGCGAGTTGGGTGGGTCCCTGAGAAATTCAATGGGTCCTGACTCCCCAGTTTAAAAAATGTGTTTCTTTTTTATTATTATTCTATTTCTTAAATTAAATTAATAGTGTTAAACTCCTTGATGGTGGTATGATATATGGTTAGAGCTGGAGTACTCAACCGTTCATGTTTAACACTAGAAACGCCGGGCCATTTTTACTTACTCCTAGCGCCGCAAGAGGCCTAAGTCATTTTAATGAGAGGCCGTGCATTTGCACATAATGGTCACTAGGTGGCGCCAATGAGCTATTACCGCGCGAGCGCCACATTTGTGTGTGTGTGATCACGTCTGCGCCGAGTACATGCACAGAGGGTTGAAACAGCGCTTGTCCGATCTGCTCACAAGAAGGTTTCTTTGGCCAGTTACTGTGATTAAACACGAGTTGTTTAATGTTCACAATGTATCGTTTTTCATGGGGAAAATGAGATGCGTCCCCGGGACGCATGGATAGTGAGTTTAGTGCGTCCTTTCAGATTTTAATGCGTCAGGGACTCAGGACGCGTACCTAGCAACATCACTGCATAACAAGAGACCGATCCATTGACAGGGTTCATAAAAGAGAACATATATTTTACATTTTATCCTGCTGTATATTGGGGGGGACAGGTTAGTATTTTCTCAACATTGGGGGGGACACGACCCCCCCAAAGAATGCGTGGTTACGCCCTTGTACCCGACCCTGTAGCCGGGACGGTGCATGATTGGATTGACGAACACCAAGCCAGGCTGCAAGTCGCCTTTCAGGGGGCTGAAGGCCGGCTTCGAGCTGCAGCCGGTAAACGGAAAGAGGCCCATGACCGTCAGGTTAAAGATCTACCACTGGGGGAGGGTGAGTTGGTCTACCTCCGTAACCTCAGTAGGAGGGGCTGCCACAAAATTCAGGACCTGTGGAGCCCAGTGGTATACGAGGTTATCAAAGCCCCCCCAGTAAACGGGGCGGTGTACACTATTGCTCCAGTGACTGATCGGAGCAAAGTCCGACAGGTACATCGTGGTCTCATTAAAGCCCGGCTAGGGAGCGATGCACCGGTAGGCCCGCCTTACACAAGTCCGCCAGTCGTTGAGACTGTTGTCGTGACGGAGGACGACATGGATGTTGATCTGGCGTTCTTGCCCCCGACGTCACTGCTACATCCAGTAGCGACGCCTGTTGTTGCCCTTGCTTGTCCGGGCCCCCAGGTGTTGCCTGCTGACCCCCCAACATCATCGGCTGGACCAAGATCTACTGTGGTAAACACCAGTATCCCAGCCAGCCCCTCCCCTAGTCTAGACACTCAAACTAGTACTAGCGGAGTGGTTCATACTGACGGTACACCCGTAGTACGGGTGGTAGAGAGTCTGGATCAGGTAGAGGTCAGTATGCCAGTGGTCCCAGAGTCGAGCATTGGTGGAGTGGCTCTACGCCGGACATGTAGAACCATGGCAGGCCAACATTCTAACATTCACCATTTAACTCAGACAGCCGGCCAGATGGGGGTGTGCCCCAGTGGCCCTGTGTCGAGTCCAGTTGGTGCTGCTCTTCAAACCCAGGGTTCGAATGGGGCTGCCAACCGGCCTATCGTCGGGACGCCGACTGAAAATGTGGGGGTAGATTGTGGTGAGACGCAGGGGCAGAGCCCTTTGTAATGATCAGGGCCGTCACAGCCAATGGCTTGCGTCTCCACCTTATTTATTCTGAGGTAGCTTTTTGTGTCGGGAGGTGCCACAATTTGTCTCCTCGTTATTTCCTGCTACGCCCCTCCAGGCCACTTGCTACCGGTATGTACGCGTGCTTTCCCTATGGACGCTCTGGCTGATTTGTTTGGCATGGTGATTTACTTTTTCACACTGGTCGCTTTGCAGCGCTTGTGCCTGTTGCTTGCTGGTGCCTGCTGGTGCCCTGCCTTGGTTGGTGATGCGTGCAGGTTGTTGATCGCGTAACAGTCTCGGTGTGGATTCCAACCGAATGCTAACATTCAGCGGTGCGCTGTGAGCCGCTGGCTTAAGTAGGAAGTTCCCAACTTCCTGGTAGGTATCCCTTATTTTATATCGCTATTGTTTTTAGAATTATGTTTAGCACTAACGGGGTGACCTGTATGGCTTCTAGGTACTGCCGATTGTGTCGTTGCCGACTGCTGTTTTTGCCACCCGTTGTTTACCACCAAAGCTGCCCAACTGTCCTGGGCTAGCCTGAAGGATAGCGACGAAGACGCCAACGACCACTATCTGAACGTGATCTGTCTGTTGACTTGTCCTTGTGTGTTTCCACCTGTCCGTGTCGCAACTAGTGTGTGTCGGTGTGTGTGTTTGTAGAGTGTTGGCGAGTGCGTGCGTGTTTGTCCTGGGCTAGCCTGGAGGATAGCGACGAAGACGCTAACGACCACTCTTTGAACGTGATCTGTCCTTGTGTGTTTCCATCTGTCCGTGTCGCAACTAGTGTGTGTCGGTGTGCGTGTGTGTGTGTAGAGTGTTGGCGAGTGCGTGCGTGTTTGTCCTGGGGAAGTGTTTGGTTTAATTTGGGGGATTCTGTTTATGGTTTGTTTTGAGCCCTGCTTCTGTTAAGCCACTGGCAGGAGGCCTTTTTTTATAGCTGCGGATAACCAGTGGGCTATCACGCATGTTTAAGATCCTTTTTGGCCTGGTTTGTGTGTTTGTGTTATATTTTGTTTTCTTACTCATTTCCTTTTTGTGAATTACATTTTGTGTAGTTGTGTTTATTGTTTTGTTTGGTCGTTTGTATCTGCCCTCATCTCTCTTTTGTTCCTTCGTTTCCAGGCGCTGAGTGCCCACCGCAGGGAGGCAACTAGATCCTTTAGGTGGTGGTGCCCCCTTCCCGAGTGTGGTTTCACGTGTGTCCTCTTGGAATTTCTCTTTTATCATTTTGATCCTGTGTTGCTGTGTGTATGTGCGAGCACGAGTGACTGGTTGGTGTTTATGTGTCTCCCCCCTCCGTCTCCTGGTATCTTGCCCCCTGCTGGTAAGCCTCAGCCCTAACCATCCTGTCTACCAATTGATTTCATTTATCCTGTTTTTTACATGTGGAACACGCATGTTTTAGTTAATAAAAACAACCTATTTTTTGAACTTCGTCTCTGGTGCCGTCAGTCAAACGAACGTGTGTGCTATATAATTGTTTGGATTTAATTGATTAGTATATCCCTGGGTGCAATCCCTAGGGTGGCGTTGTCGGTTAGCTTGTTTTTTTCCCCTAATGCCACACTTACATTGTTGATTTTGCTCAAAACTACTTCCAAATGGTGGAGTAATGGCCCTATAACTCTGTGGTGAGCTTAGTAACACGTTTGCATTGAAATTGACAGAGATATCAACATTTCTTGTTTTTATGAGCGCAATATGCTTTTCAGAGCGCTAGAATCACTTTTTGGCCAACAATGTGTTTTTGACCTTACATTGTTGATTTTGCTCAAAACTATTTCCAAATGGTGGAGTAATGGCCCTATAACCCTGTGGTGAGCTTAGTAACACGTTTGCATTGAAATTGACAGAGATATCAACATTTCTTGTTTATGAGCGCAAAATGCTTTTCAGAGCGTTAGAATCACTTTTTGATCACTTCCAAATGGTGGAGTTGGCCCTATAACGCTACGGTGAGCTTAGTAACACGTTTGCATAGCAATTGACAGAGATATCAACATTTCTTGTTTTTATGAGCGCAAAATGCTTTTCAGAGCGCTAGAATCACTTTTTGGCCAATAATGTGTTTTTGACCTTACATTGTTGATTTTGCTCAAAACTACTTCCAAATGGTGGAGTAATGGCCCTATAACCCTGTGGTGAGCTTAGTAACACGTTAGCATTGAAATTGACAGAGATATCAACATTTCTTGTTTATGAGCGCAAAATGCTTTTCAGAGCGTTAGAATCACTTTTTGATCACTTCCAAATGGTGGAGTTTGGCCCTATAAACCTTTGGTGAGCTTAGTAACACGTTTGCATTGAAATTGACAGAGATATCAACATTTCTTGTTTATGAGCGCAAAATGCTTTTCAGAGCGTTAGAATCACTTTTTGGCCAATAATGTGTTTTTGACCTTACATTGTTGATTTTGCTCAAAACTACTTCCAAATGGTGGAGTTGGCCCTATAACGCTACGGTGAGCGTAGTAACACGTTTGCATTGAAATTGACAGATATCAACATTTCTTGTTTTTATGAGCGCAAAATGCTTTTCAGAGCGCTAGAATCACTTTTTGGCCAATAATGTGTTTTTGACCTTACATTGTTGATTTTGCTCAAAACTACTTCCAAATGGTGGAGTAATGGCCCTATAACCCTGTGGTGAGCTTAGTAACACGTTTGCATTGAAATTGACGGAGATATCAACATTTCTTGTTTATGAGCGCAAAATGCTTTTCAGAGCGTTAGAATCACTTTTTGATCACACGTCTCAGCCGTTCGAAAAAAAAGTGATCCTGCCGACAACGCCAAGTGTGGCAAGGTGGTGGGCGAAAGGAAAATAAACTAAAAGATCTAACTAAGAAATAAGAAAAAGGAACCGACAACGCCACCCTGGGAATTTCACCTCAGGGAATTGATGTAAAGTGCAAAGCACACAGGTAAGTCCACTCGTTTAGAAGGCATGAGACGTAGTTCAAATGTTATAGAAAAATACAATTTATTAAATAACTTCTTTCCTTTTCAATGCAAAATCTTCACCATGCAACCAAACGAAAACAAACAATACACACAAAATAGTTGAGATAAACGCAAAACTAAATAAGTAAATCAAAAGAAAACAAACAATACACACAAAATAGTTGAGATAAACGCAGAACTAAATAAGTAATCAAACCAAAAGAAAAACAATACACACAAAATAGTTGAGATAAACGCAGAACTAGATAAGTAATCAAACCAAAAGAAAACAAATCATTCAAATAATTAGAACACACATCAACACTCATGCACACACGGATGGGGGGAAACACCGGTTAAAAGGCACACTGGATGAACACCCTTGGTAGAACTACTCGGGGGGGGTGCGCCGCAGCGACAGGCGGCAGTAGGCACGAGGTGCCAGCCGGAGCAAAGCACGTGAAGTAAACAACACGGCGTGCAGCAGCAGTGAAGCGGAGTAGCGTGGAAAGGCAATATCAGCCAGCAATGCAGCAGCGAAGCAGAGTAGCGTGGAAAGGCAAGATCAGCCTAGCAAAGCAGCAGCGAAGCAGAGTAGCGTGGGAAGGCAAGATCAGCCTGGCAAAGCAGCAGCGAAGCAGAGTAGCGTGGGAAGGCAAGATCAGCCTGGCAAAGCAGCAGCAGCCCCAATGAGCTGATTGCAGTTGGTCCTGTTTACGACCAAACATGATGTTAGTGTGGCTACATAAAACAGAAATGCTACAGTTGTTTGCTATGCTAACACATACCTGTTTACGACCAAACACTGGCATACACACACACACACACACACACTCGCGTTCACACAGGAGGAGGGAGTGAGAGAGGACTCCGGCCGTCATCAGCGTTTACCTGAGAACACACTAGCGTTAGCCATCAGACAGCATCAACTACATTGCCACGAAAGAATACTTAAAATAACTTGCTTACAAGAACTTACACCATAGCTCGCACGAAAACCCTGAAGCAGCAACAAATAGTCGCCCTATCGGACCAGACTACCTTTTGGCCCGGAAGTGACGCGCAAGTGACAGGAGCGCAAAAAGAAAGAGGCAGGTGGAGGATGGCTGCTTTTATACCGCCCACATCATGACGGCCACTAGTGGTACTTAACCGTGACTAACATGGATAGCACATCTATCCTGCTACATTCTACCCCACCTTCTTGGATCGTCGTCCCGACGATCAACACAACAAGCTAACTCCAGGGTCTAAACAAGGCAGACACTGAGTTGGACACAGAAGCAGAAGGGTTGGCCACTTGCGCCTCTCCAGCAGGCCGCGGAAGACGATGCACATTCGGGTGCTGACCAGCCGTTTGACGTGGGGTCCGGCGTGGACCCATGTTGCTGGAATCAGGGCAAGTGACCAAAGGAGAACATGAGGATGCCCCCGGGTTTGGAATTGATGAAGGCCCTTGGGACATAATTGGTCCGGCGGATGGTATGGCAGAATTTGCCACAATAGGTCGTTGGTCAAGGACTAACAAATCATACTCAAATGGAGGCTCCTCTTCTGGAGATGGTTCGTCCCTGGGTGACGAGTTGTGGGAAGAGGCAGGACGAGGTGAGTCCACCCCTACGACCGCCTTCAGCATAGTGCGGTGGACCTGTCTGCCCTTTGTCTCATCGTCTACTGGCGCAATAGTATACACTGAGCCACCCTCTCTAGGCATCCTCAACACTCGATACTTCATCGAGCTCCACCGATCTCGGGTCTTCTGGGGCCCCCTGGCCCTGAAGTCGCGCAAGTACACCAACTGCCCTTCCTGCAAAGGCAAATCTATTACATGCTGATCATGGACTCGCCTTCGCCGAGCGGCAGCATGTTTCAAGCGCTCCCTTGCGCCTTCAAAGGCCACCTCCAAGCGGGCTTGATGCTCTTGCACCCACTCATGGATGGACCCCCCGACCGGGCTCTCGACCCTACCCAACAAGAAATCGAGTGGTAGCCTTGGTTCCTGCCCGAACATCAAGGCAAAGGGAGATTCTCCCGTTGATTGGTGGGGAGTCGTGTTGTAACAATAAAGGACGTGAGGAAGACACGTATGCCAATCCCTTTTACGAGACACTGGCAGAGTACGCAGCAGGTTGTGGAGTGTCCGGTTAAACCGCTCGCATTGACCATTTCCTTCGGGGTGGTACGGGGTAGTACGTGATTTTACGATACCATACAAGTTACACAATTGTTGAATGAGCGAGCTTTCGAAGTTACGGCCCTGGTCAGAATGCAAACGAGCGGGGACACCAAACTTATAAAACCACTCTGACACCAAAACCCTTGCTACAGTGGTTGCGCGCTGGTCCCGAGTAGGGATAGCCATGGTGTACTTACTAAAAACATCAGTAAGGACCAAAACGCTCTCTAGACCATTCTGGGCCGGCTCTAGAGTAGTGTAGTCGATGGCAAGGATTTCGTTGGGGCGGGAAGCCAAGAGATGTCCCATGACTCCGTGCACCCTTGGGTGAACATCCTTGGCCACTTGACACCTCTCACATTGCTGACACCAACGGGCTACATCGGAGGACATAGCAGGCCAGTAGCATCGAGACCGGAGAAGCGCCAGTGTTCGCTCCACCCCCTGGTGACCATGCTCTTGGTGCACTTGGGTCAGGACCTCGTCTCTCAGTACATTGGGTAACAACAGCTGGTACATGGCTTCAGCACCATCAGGTCGGAACACTTTTCGGTACAGGACATCATCCCTCTCAAGCAGGCGATCCCACTGCCGCAGCAACACTAGCGTAGCTTGGGAGAGCTGTGCCCGCTCCTCACTACTAGGACGCTGCTTCCTCCTCCAAAAGGCATTCTGTTCCACTCAAATAAACCGAAAGGTGTACAAAACGCGGTCTTTGGCCGGTCGGTCTCAGTGACTGGCACCTGGTGACAGCCACTGGTCAAGTCCAGGGTTGAAAACCAGCAAGCACCGGACAATGCGTCCAAAGACTCTTCTATGCGTGGTAGAGGGAAGGCGTCTCTGCGGGTCTTACGATTAAGCTGCCGGTAATCAACGCACATGCGTAGTTTGCCACCCTTTTTCCGTACCAACACAATCGGGGACGCGTAGGGGCTGCTACTCTCCCGAATTACTTGAGATGAGAGCAGTTGATTGATGTGTTCCTTCACCACCTCATACTCTGAGGGTGGAATGCGCCTATAACGCTGCGCCACTGGAGTATCATCAATCAAAGGAATGTCGTGGGAGATGAGGTTAGTACAACCCAGATCGGTGTCACTGGTGGAGAAAACTGAAGCGTAATGTCCAAGTAGTGACCTCACCTGACCCTGTTCACCAACCGACAATGGCGACACATCCACATCGTCCACCTGTTGCTGCACACTGGGTGAAGCTGTCTGGGAAGACACAGTGGCCACATTTGATGGCACCTCGGTGACTCCTGCAGGAAGGCTGACCACGTTCACGAAGTCCAGTGTGCCAACAACAGTGCGGGGGTACAACATAACATCGTTGCAGCCAACATTAATAACAGGTATATACCTGTTAGTACCCCTTATAACGCAAACTAAAGAAGGGGAAGCCAGCAACCCCGCAGGCAAACCAGCATCCAAAGGCTCAAAAAGTACCGTAGAACCTGAGTACTGCTCAGAACATGTGGCGGCCACCATTCTCATAACACCACCCGGAATCTGCCAGCTCCTCTTACCCCTGACCTTCACCGCCCCTGGAGTGTCTGAGGGAGATAGGACACTTGCATGATGACACTGTTGCAGTGCCTGCACAACTGGCTTGGGGGCTTCAGAGATGCAGACCTGGGAGAACAACGCTACACCATGTTGGCCAAAAAGGTCATGGTAGCACTTACGAATCACGTTCATCCCCAGGATACCAGGCACTCAAGAAGGCATGCCACCAGGCGGGTCCCTAACCACCAAAACACCGCATTGCGGCATCAATTTGCCACAAAGTTTCACGTCAAGTTCCAAATATCCGAGGTAAGGAATAGTCAGACCGTTGGCAGCTCTGAGCTCCAACCAATGACAAGAACGGAGGCGCTCCTGGCCCCAAGGTTCAAGATGTTGGCGAAAGAAGCTCTCAGAAATGGTAGACACCATGGAGCCGGTGTCCACCAGACAAGGGACCTTCATACCGCCCATATCGACATCCAAATGGGGGCAAGACGAAATCAATCCAGACGCATCCATGTTATGTGAAACAGCTTGAGAGCCAGTGGCGGCCCCACCCGAACTGTGGCTCTGCAGTTCGATGGGCACTAGTTTTCCGACATGGAATGAGGGCGAGATTGTCGATCAGCATTCAAGGGGGGTCGTGAGGGAAACTGTGAACGAGAGGGAACGCGCTCGCCATCACACTCATTTGCATAGTGTCCCGGCTGGTTACAACGCCTGCATATTAGAGGCCCAGGCCGTGGTGGACGACGGTACTGGTTGGAGTTTTGTAGCTGAGCAATGCTTCCTACAAGCTGATCAAGCTGCTCTTGTTGACGCTTCAACATCTCCCTCATCCCGCTCATCTCAGACACCGCGGTAGGTGGGGCAATAGCCTGGGGGGCACCATGAACACCATACTGGACACCATACACTAAGGGGACCGAGTGTGCAGCAACAGGTGGACGATGTGGATGTGTCGCCATTGTCGGTTGGTGAACAGGGTCAGGTGAGGTCACTACTTGGACATTACGCTTCAGTTTTCTCCACCAGTGACACCGATCTGGGTTGTACTAACCTCATCTCCCACGACATTCCTTTGATTGATGATACTCCAGTGGCGCAGCGTTATAGGCGCATTCCACCCTCAGAGTATGAGGTGGTGAAGGAACACATCAATCAACTGCTCTCATCTCAAGTAATTCGGGAGAGTAGCAGCCCCTACGCGTCCCCGATTGTGTTGGTACGGAAAAAGGGTGGCAAACTACGCATGTGCGTTGATTACCGGCAGCTTAATCGTAAGACCCGCAGAGACGCCTTCCCTCTACCACGCATAGAAGAGTCTTTGGACGCATTGTCCGGTGCTTGCTGGTTTTCAACCCTGGACTTGACCAGTGGCTGTCACCAGGTGCCAGTCACTGAGACCGACCGGCCAAAGACCGCGTTTTGTACACCTTTCGGTTTATTTGAGTGGAACAGAATGCCTTTTGGAGGAGGAAGCAGCGTCCTAGTAGTGAGGAGCGGGCACAGCTCTCCCAAGCTACGCTAGTGTTGCTGCGGCAGTGGGATCGCCTGCTTGAGAGGGATGATGTCCTGTACCGAAAAGTGTTCCGACCTGATGGTGCTGAAGCCATGTACCAGCTGTTGTTACCCAATGTACTGAGAGACGAGGTCCTGACCCAAGTGCACCAAGAGCATGGTCACCAGGGGGTGGAGCGAACACTGGCGCTTCTCCGGTCTCGATGCTACTGGCCTGCTATGTCCTCCGATGTAGCCCGTTGGTGTCAGCAATGTGAGAGGTGTCAAGTGGCCAAGGATGTTCACCCAAGGGTGCACGGAGTCATGGGACATCTCTTGGCTTCCCGCCCCAACGAAATCCTTGCCATCGACTACACTACTCTAGAGCCGGCCCAGAATGGTCTAGAGAGCGTTTTGGTCCTTACTGATGTTTTTAGTAAGTACACCATGGCTATCCCTACTCGGGACCAGCGCGCAACCACTGTAGCAAGGGTTTTGGTGTCAGAGTGGTTTTATAAGTTTGGTGTCCCCGCTCGTTTGCATTCTGACCAGGGCCGTAACTTCGAAAGCTCGCTCATTCAACAATTGTGTAACTTGTATGGTATCGTAAAATCACGTACTACCCCGTACCACCCCGAAGGAAATGGTCAATGCGAGCGGTTTAACCGGACACTCCACAACCTGCTGCGTACTCTGCCAGTGTCTCGTAAAAGGGATTGGCATACGTGTCTTCCTCACGTCCTTTATTGTTACAACACGACTCCCCACCAATCAACGGGAGAATCTCCCTTTGCCTTGATGTTCGGGCAGGAACCAAGGCTACCACTCGATTTCTTGTTGGGTAGGGTCGAGAGCCCGGTCGGGGGGTCCATCCATGAGTGGGTGCAAGAGCATCAAGCCCGCTTGGAGGTGGCCTTTGAAGGCGCAAGGGAGCGCTTGAAACATGCTGCCGCTCGGCGAAGGCGAGTCCATGATCAGCATGTAATAGATTTGCCTTTGCAGGAAGGGCAGTTGGTGTACTTGCGCGACTTCAGGGCCAGGGGGCCCCAGAAGACCCGAGATCGGTGGAGCTCGATGAAGTATCGAGTGTTGAGGATGCCTAGAGAGGGTGGCTCAGTGTATACTATTGCGCCAGTAGACGATGAGACAAAGGGCAGACAGGTCCACCGCACTATGCTGAAGGCGGTCGTAGGGGTGGACTCACCTCGTCCTGCCTCTTCCCACAACTCGTCACCCAGGGACGAACCATCTCCAGAAGAGGAGCCTCCATTTGAGTATGATTTGTTAGTCCTTGACCAACGACCTATTGTGGCAAATTCTGCCATACCATCCGCCGGACCAATTATGTCCCAAGGGCCTTCATCAATTCCAAACCCGGGGGCATCCTCATGTTCTCCTTTGGTCACTTGCCCTGATTCCAGCAACATGGGTCCACGCCGGACCCCACGTCAAACGGCTGGTCAGCACCCGAATGTGCATCGTCTTCCGCGGCCTGCTGGAGAGGCGCAAGTGGCCAACCCTTCTGCTTCTGTGTCCAACTCAGTGTCTGCCTTGTTTAGACCCTGGAGTTAGCTTGTTGTGTTGATCGTCGGGACGACGATCCAAGAAGGTGGGGTAGAATGTAGCAGGATAGATGTGCTATCCATGTTAGTCACGGTTAAGTACCACTAGTGGCCGTCATGATGTGGGCGGTATAAAAGCAGCCATCCTCCACCTGCCTCTTTCTTTTTGCGCTCCTGTCACTTGCGCGTCACTTCCGGGCCAAAAGGTAGTCTGGTCCGATAGGGCGACTATTTGTTGCTGCTTCAGGGTTTTCGTGCGAGCTATGGTGTAAGTTCTTGTAAGCAAGTTATTTTAAGTATTCTTTCGTGGCAATGTAGTTGATGCTGTCTGATGGCTAACGCTAGTGTGTTCTCAGGTAAACGCTGATGACGGCCGGAGTCCTCTCTCACTCCCTCCTCCTGTGTGAACGCGAGTGTGTGTGTGTGTGTGTGTGTATGCCAGTGTTTGGTCGTAAACAGGTATGTGTTAGCATAGCAAACAACTGTAGCATTTCTGTTTTATGTAGCCACACTAACATCATGTTTGGTCGTAAACAGGACCAACTGCAATCAGCTCATTGGGGCTGCTGCTGCTTTGCCAGGCTGATCTTGCCTTCCCACGCTACTCTGCTTCGCTGCTGCTTTGCCAGGCTGATCTTGCCTTCCCACGCTACTCTGCTTCGCTGCTGCTTTGCTAGGCTGATCTTGCCTTTCCACGCTACTCTGCTTCGCTGCTGCATTGCTGGCTGATATTGCCTTTCCACGCTACTCCGCTTCACTGCTGCTGCACGCCGTGTTGTTTACTTCACGTGCTTTGCTCCGGCTGGCACCTCGTGCCTACTGCCGCCTGTCGCTGCGGCGCACCCCCCCCGAGTAGTTCTACCAAGGGTGTTCATCCAGTGTGCCTTTTAACCGGTGTTTCCCCCCATCCGTGTGTGCATGAGTGTTGATGTGTGTTCTAATTATTTGAATGATTTGTTTTCTTTTGGTTTGATTACTTATCTAGTTCTGCGTTTATCTCAACTATTTTGTGTGTATTGTTTTTCTTTTGGTTTGATTACTTATTTAGTTCTGCGTTTATCTCAACTATTTTGTGTGTATTGTTTGTTTTCTTTTGATTTACTTATTTAGTTTTGCGTTTATCTCAACTATTTTGTGTGTATTGTTTGTTTTCGTTTGGTTGCATGGTGAAGATTTTGCATTGAAAAGGAAAGAAGTTATTTAATAAATTGTATTTTTCTATAACATTTGAACTACGTCTCATGCCTTCTAAACGAGTGGACTTACCTGTGTGCTTTGCACTTTACATCAATTCCCTGAGGTGAAATTCCCAGGGTGGCGTTGTCGGTTCCTTTTTCTTATTTCTTAGTTAGATCTTTTAGTTTATTTTCCTTTCGCCCACCACCTTGCCACACTTGGCGTTGTCGGCAGGATCACTTTTTTTTCGAACGGCTGAGACGTGTGATCAAAAAGTGATTCTAACGCTCTGAAAAGCATTTTGCGCTCATAAACAAGAAATGTTGATATCTCCGTCAATTTCAATGCAAACGTGTTACTAAGCTCACCACAGGGTTATAGGGCCATTACTCCACCATTTGGAAGTAGTTTTGAGCAAAATCAACAATGTAAGGTCAAAAACACATTATTGGCCAAAAAGTGATTCTAGCGCTCTGAAAAGCATTTTGCGCTCATAAAAACAAGAAATGTTGATATCTGTCAATTTCAATGCAAACGTGTTACTACGCTCACCGTAGCGTTATAGGGCCAACTCCACCATTTGGAAGTAGTTTTGAGCAAAATCAACAATGTAAGGTCAAAAACACATTATTGGCCAAAAAGTGATTCTAACGCTCTGAAAAGCATTTTGCGCTCATAAACAAGAAATGTTGATATCTCTGTCAATTTCAATGCAAACGTGTTACTAAGCTCACCAAAGGTTTATAGGGCCAAACTCCACCATTTGGAAGTGATCAAAAAGTGATTCTAACGCTCTGAAAAGCATTTTGCGCTCATAAACAAGAAATGTTGATATCTCTGTCAATTTCAATGCTAACGTGTTACTAAGCTCACCACAGGGTTATAGGGCCATTACTCCACCATTTGGAAGTAGTTTTGAGCAAAATCAACAATGTAAGGTCAAAAACACATTATTGGCCAAAAGTGATTCTAGCGCTCTGAAAAGCATTTTGCGCTCATAAAAACAAGAAATGTTGATATCTCTGTCAATTGCTATGCAAACGTGTTACTAAGCTCACCGTAGCGTTATAGGGCCAACTCCACCATTTGGAAGTGATCAAAAAGTGATTCTAACGCTCTGAAAAGCATTTTGCGCTCATAAACAAGAAATGTTGATATCTCTGTCAATTTCAATGCAAACGTGTTACTAAGCTCACCACAGGGTTATAGGGCCATTACTCCACCATTTGGAAATAGTTTTGAGCAAAATCAACAATGTAAGGTCAAAAACACATTGTTGGCCAAAAAGTGATTCTAGCGCTCTGAAAAGCATATTGCGCTCATAAAAACAAGAAATGTTGATATCTCTGTCAATTTCAATGCAAACGTGTTACTAAGCTCACCACAGAGTTATAGGGCCATTACTCCACCATTTGGAAGTAGTTTTGAGCAAAATCAACAATGTAAGTGTGGCATTAGGGGAAAAAAAACAAGCTAACCGACAACGCCACCCTAGGGATTGCACCCAGGGATATACTAATCAATTAAATCCAAACAATTATATAGCACACACGTTCGTTTGACTGACGGCACCAGAGACGAAGTTCAAAAAATAGGTTGTTTTTATTAACTAAAACATGCGTGTTCCACATGTAAAAAACAGGATAAATGAAATCAATTGGTAGACAGGATGGTTAGGGCTGAGGCTTACCAGCAGGGGGCAAGATACCAGGAGACGGAGGGGGGAGACACATAAACACCAACCAGTCACTCGTGCTCGCACATACACACAGCAACACAGGATCAAAATGATAAAAGAGAAATTCCAAGAGGACACACGTGAAACCACACTCGGGAAGGGGGCACCACCACCTAAAGGATCTAGTTGCCTCCCTGCGGTGGGCACTCAGCGCCTGGAAACGAAGGAACAAAAGAGAGATGAGGGCAGATACAAACGACCAAACAAAACAATAAACACAACTACACAAAATGTAATTCACAAAAAGGAAATGAGTAAGAAAACAAAATATAACACAAACACACAAACCAGGCCAAAAAGGATCTTAAACATGCGTGATAGCCCACTGGTTATCCGCAGCTATAAAAAAAGGCCTCCTGCCAGTGGCTTAACAGAAGCAGGGCTCAAAACAAACCATAAACAGAATCCCCCAAATTAAACCAAACACTTCCCCAGGACAAACACGCACGCACTCGCCAACACTCTACACACACACACGCACACCGACACACACTAGTTGCGACACGGACAGATGGAAACACACAAGGACAGATCACGTTCAAAGAGTGGTCGTTAGCGTCTTCGTCGCTATCCTCCAGGCTAGCCCAGGACAAACACGCACGCACTCGCCAACACTCTACAAACACACACACCGACACACACTAGTTGCGACACGGACAGGTGGAAACACACAAGGACAAGTCAACAGACAGATCACGTTCAGATAGTGGTCGTTGGCGTCTTCGTCGCTATCCTTCAGGCTAGCCCAGGACAGTTGGGCAGCTTTGGTGGTAAACAACGGGTGGCAAAAACAGCAGTCGGCAACGACACAATCGGCAGTACCTAGAAGCCATACAGGTCACCCCGTTAGTGCTAAACATAATTCTAAAAACAATAGCGATATAAAATAAGGGATACCTACCAGGAAGTTGGGAACTTCCTACTTAAGCCAGCGGCTCACAGCGCACCGCTGAATGTTAGCATTCGGTTGGAATCCACACCGAGACTGTTACGCGATCAACAACCTGCACGCATCACCAACCAAGGCAGGGCACCAGCAGGCACCAGCAAGCAACAGGCACAAGCGCTGCAAAGCGACCAGTGTGAAAAAGTAAATCACCATGCCAAACAAATCAGCCAGAGCGTCCATAGGGAAAGCACGCGTACATACCGGTAGCAAGTGGCCTGGAGGGGCGTAGCAGGAAATAACGAGGAGACAAATTGTGGCACCTCCCGACACAAAAAGCTACCTCAGAATAAATAAGGTGGAGACGCAAGCCATTGGCTGTGACGGCCCTGATCATTACAAAGGGCTCTGCCCCTGCGTCTCACCACAATCTACCCCCACATTTTCAGTCGGCGTCCCGACGATAGGCCGGTTGGCAGCCCCATTCGAACCCTGGGTTTGAAGAGCAGCACCAACTGGACTCGACACAGGGCCACTGGGGCACACCCCCATCTGGCCGGCTGTCTGAGTTAAATGGTGAATGTTAGAATGTTGGCCTGCCATGGTTCTACATGTCCGGCGTAGAGCCACTCCACCAATGCTCGACTCTGGGACCACTGGCATACTGACCTCTACCTGATCCAGACTCTCTACCACCCGTACTACGGGTGTACCGTCAGTATGAACCACTCCGCTAGTACTAGTTTGAGTGTCTAGACTAGGGGAGGGGCTGGCTGGGATACTGGTGTTTACCACAGTAGATCTTGGTCCAGCCGATGATGTTGGGGGGTCAGCAGGCAACACCTGGGGGCCCGGACAAGCAAGGGCAACAACAGGCGTCGCTACTGGATGTAGCAGTGACGTCGGGGGCAAGAACGCCAGATCAACATCCATGTCGTCCTCCGTCACGACAACAGTCTCAACGACTGGCGGACTTGTGTAAGGCGGGCCTACCGGTGCATCGCTCCCTAGCCGGGCTTTAATGAGACCACGATGTACCTGTCGGACTTTGCTCCGATCAGTCACTGGAGCAATAGTGTACACCGCCCCGTTTACTGGGGGGGCTTTGATAACCTCGTATACCACTGGGCTCCACAGGTCCTGAATTTTGTGGCAGCCCCTCCTACTGAGGTTACGGAGGTAGACCAACTCACCCTCCCCCAGTGGTAGATCTTTAACCTGACGGTCATGGGCCTCTTTCCGTTTACCGGCTGCAGCTCGAAGCCGGCCTTCAGCCCCCTGAAAGGCGACTTGCAGCCTGGCTTGGTGTTCGTCAATCCAATCATGCACCGTCCCGGCTACAGGGTCGGGTACAAGGGCGTAACCACGCATTCTTTGGGGGGGTCGTGTCCCCCCCAATGTTGAGAAAATACTAACCTGTCCCCCCCAATATACAGCAGGATAAAATGTAAAATATATGTTCTCTTTTTATGAACCCTGTCAATGGATCGGTCTCTTGTTATGCAGTGATGTTGCTAGGTACGCGTCCTGAGTCCCTGACGCATTAAAATCTGAAAGGACGCACTAAACTCACTATCCATGCGTCCCGGGGACGCATCTCATTTTCCCCATGAAAAACGATACATTGTGAACATTAAACAACTCGTGTTTAATCACAGTAACTGGCCAAAGAAACCTTCTTGTGAGCAGATCGGACAAGCGCTGTTTCAACCCTCTGTGCATGTACTCGGCGCAGACGTGATCACACACACACAAATGTGGCGCTCGCGCGGTAATAGCTCATTGGCGCCACCTAGTGACCATTATGTGCAAATGCACGGCCTCTCATTAAAATGACTTAGGCCTCTTGCGGCGCTAGGAGTAAGTAAAAATGGCCCGGCGTTTCTAGTGTTAAACATGAACGGTTGAGTACTCCAGCTCTAACCATATATCATACCACCATCAAGGAGTTTAACACTATTAATTTAATTTAAGAAATAGAATAATAATAAAAAAGAAACACATTTTTTAAACTGGGGAGTCAGGACCCATTGAATTTCTCAGGGACCCACCCAACTCGCCACCTGTGGGTCCCGGGGACTCACTACATTGAAAACCTATCAACATCACTGGTTATGTCTTATTTATTTTCAATTTATTTCCGTTTGTTGAGTGTGTGAATCCCCCCTCCTAATTGTACACTTGTGCGATTTAGTTTGAAACCACCTCGCGACTTTCTGCGTTGTCATGGTTGCCCCACACTCTTTCTTCAGTGAGAGCCAAGAAAGTAAAGTTGAGTAATGGAGGATTTGAGGTTACCTAAAAAGCAGAAGAAACTGGACCAACAGCCAAGCATACGCAGTTTTTTTCAGACAGTAAGTAACTTGACAGGCATGCTGAAAGCAGTGGCCAGACAGGGACATGCTCTGGACATGCAGGTGATAAGGTGAGAATTTTGAATATGAGACTAGACAGCCTTACAACATTGTTTATAACCTGGGCCTACATGTCAGCAATACATAAAAGTAGCCTACTTCTAATACAAGCAGAATATATAGACCAAAATGATCACGAAGGTCAGCCACTGTTCTTCTGATAACATAATGACATGTGGTCATGGGTATGTGGTATTTTTCCATTGGAAGCTATCCTTTTTGCTACAGTACTACTGGAAGAGCATAATTGTAATTGGTAGGTGTGTTTAAGGTCAGTAAGCAGCTAACCAAAACAAAGTGTGTGTGTGTGTGGGGGGGGGGGGGGGGGGGGCGGGGCAGACATTACATTATTACACTATTCCTTGAGATGTGAATTCAAATGGTCAATGTAGTCCTCGAAACTATGTTCTAAATGTCCACATTTTCATATATAAATATAGAATTGTAGGCAATGCACTTAACAAATAATAATAAAAAATTGGACCCCCCCAATGTCTAAACCATGGTTACGCCCTTGGTCGGGTACTGTTCCCAGCAAAAAGTCAAGCGGTAGGCGTGGCTCCTGGCCGAACAACAGGAAGTGAGGGGACTCACCGGTTGCTGAATGCGGGGTGGTATTATAACAGAAGAGCAGCTGTGGGAGGCACGCAACCCAATCTCTTTTTCGAGATGCTGGCAGAGTACGGAGGAGGTTATGTAGGGTGCGGTTAAACCGCTCACACTGGCCATTACCGGCAGGATGGTAGGGCGTGGTGCGTGATTTCTCCACACCATAGAGCTGGCAAAGTTGTTGGATGAGAATTGCCTCAAAACAACGACCTTGGTCGGAATGGATGCGAGCAGGGACACCGAACTTGTAAAACCACTCATGGACAAGCACTCTTGCCACGGTGGAGGCACGCTGGTCCTGGGTTGGGATGGCCAGCGAAAACTTACTGAACACGTCAGTCATGACTAGAACATTTTCCACACCCGACCGAGACGGTTCCAGTGACGTGAAATCCACAGCAAGTACCTCATTTGGCCTTGAGGCCAACAAATGCCCCATGAAGCTACGTGCTGGGGGTTTAGTGTCTTTTGCAGTTTGACATCGCTCGCACTCAAGGCACCAACGAGCCACATCGGAGGACATCCCGGGCCAATAGCACCGTTTGCGGGCCAAGTCCAAGGTGCGCTCCACCCCCTGGTGGCCATGCTCCTGATGTAGCTGGGTCAGAACATCAGACTTCAACTTAGCAGGAAGCAACAGTTGGAAATATTCCTCTGCTCCGTCTGAACGAAACACCCTACGGTATATGGCACCTTCCCTTTCCACTAGTCGGTCCCACTGGCGTAAGAGAACCAATGCCGACTTGGACATTCGCTGTCTCTCAGCAGGCCCAGGTTTAACACCTCGCCTCCAATGTGGCACAACCTCCTGGAAGACAGGATCTTGTTCCTGACTAGAGTGCAAATGGGAGGTTTTGTTATCAGGGAACGCCGTAACCACCGCTTGAACCACCTGCGTTACTGGCTGTGCCTGCTCAACTTGCTGTAAGGCAGTTGGAAGGGTCGTGCCCAGGGCCAAATCCGCCAAAACAGGATGGTCCGAGGGGTTCTGCCTCGACAGAGCATCCGCATTGCGGTTCTGTCTGCCGGAGCGATATTTGATCTCGTAGTCGAATGGAGCCATCTGGGCAACCCAGCGCTGCTCTAATGCTCCTAGTTTTGCAGTAGACAGGTGACTTAGGGGATTGTTGTCCGTAAAGATAATACAGCGCTGCCCCAACAGGTACTCCCTAAACTTTTCGGTGAGGGCCCACTTGAGCGCGACGAACTCCAACTTCATAGAACTGTAGTTGGACATGTTGCGCTCAGTGGGCCTAAGACCACGGCTGGCATAAGCTATAGGGCGCACCTTCCCCCCCTGTTCCTGAGATAGAACAGCCCCTAATCCGCTGTAACTCGCATCCACTTCTAAGATAAATGGCAAGCTGAAATCGGCGTAGGCAAGGACAGGGGCCGTGGTCAGCTTTCTCTTTAGGGCATCAAAGCATTGCTGGCACTCTTCAGACCAATGGGACAGCAAACTTTGGCCCGGTCCTCGCTTTGATTTAGTGCCACCCAGCGCCGCCACCAGCTTGTGGAGGGGGGCCGCCGCCTTGGCAAAACCCTCCACAAACCGGCGGTAGTAGCTGGCGAACCCCAAGAAAGAACGCACCTCCGAGACGGTGCTAGGGCAACGCCAACTAGCCACTGCCTCAATCTTTTTAGGGTCTGTCGCCACCCCCTGACTCGAAATGACGTGACCGAGGTAGCCAACCTCCTGTTTGAAAAATGCACATTTGCTCAACTTGGCCTTAAGGCCCTCATGCTGCAAACGCCCCAGAACAAGTTCCAAACGTTCCAGGTGTTGGGAAACAGAAGTAGAAAAGACCACAATGTCATCCAAGTACAACAACAAGGTTTGACATTGCTGGTCCCCAAAAATCCTTTCCATCAACCTTTGAAAGGTTGCTGGCGCGTTACAAAGGCCGAATGGCATTCGCTGCCATTCGAAAAGGCCGAAAGGTGTACAGAAGGCCGTCTTGGCACGATCACCCACCGCAACAGGGACCTGGTGATACCCGCTGGCTAGGTCCATAGTAGAGAACCAGTGGGCTCCTGTCAATGCATCGAGGGACTCCTCGATGCGAGGAAGAGGGAAAGCGTCTTTGCGTGTCTTCGCGTTTAGTTGGCGGTAGTCAACACACATGCGGAGACTACCATCCTTCTTTCGGGCCAACACTATAGGGGACGCATATGGGCTACAACTCTCAGTGATAACTTGTGCCTCCATCAATAAATTGATATGAGCCTTAGCCATCTCATATTCCGATGGGGGGATACGCCTGTATCGTTGTCGAACTGGCGCCTCATCGACTAGTGGAATCTGATGAGAGAGGAGGTTAGTACAACCCAGGTCCCCATCATGGGAGGCAAAGATTCCGCTGAACCGCCGTAGCAAATTCCGGACCCTTTCCTGGTCTGAAGCCTCCAAGACAGAGAGGTCAATTTCCTCAATCTGGGATGGTACTGATGATGTAACCATCTGGGAGGCAACAGTGGCCATCACAGTGTTGACCTCGGTGACACTTGCGGGCAAACTCACCACTTGCACACAACACAAACTTCCCAAATCGGTGCGAGGATACAGTAACACATCTTCCGTGCCCACATTAACTATCGGTATGTAGCTAGTACTACGGCTCACCCGGATCAGAGATGGCGAGGCCAACAAGCCCGCAGGAAGTCCTCTGTCCGTGGGCTCAAACAATACCGAGGTGTCGGAAAACTGTGCTGAACATGTAGCAGCTACCATAACCATAGTGCCACCCGGGATACGATGGGCTCGGCCTCCACGGACTTTGACCCTCCCTGGCCTTATGGGGTGAGTTTCTGCAAAATGACACTGCATACTGGACACCATGTATGGATGGAACAGACTGACTGCGACCCCTCGCGCCACCCGGCATGCCCTCGTGCTCCCACCTAATAGCCTCTGCTCTGAGCTCTAGCATGGTCATGGTTGGCTGGCGTCTTATAAGCTGCTTAAGTTCCCTCCGCAAAGCACCATCGATAACATGCTCAGAGAATTGATCGCGTAACAAAACCTCAGCATTCACCAAACCATCGGGTGCACGATGCTTTACTCTATTCATAATACTCATCAAAGCCAAAGAGAACTCCAACAAGGTTTCACCATCCTGCTGCTTCCTCGAAAAGAAAGCCTCTTGCAGGGCTACATAAGACTGAGAGCATCCGTACAATTCCCGGAGAATACTTTTGATCTTTTTGGGATCATTTCTATCGGTGCTCGGGCGATACTTTATCTCCTCTCTGGCCTCCCCTTCTAACTGATCAAACAGAAAGAAAGCTTGATCATTCACAGAAAGGTGACGTGCCCGCATGCATGCCTCTGCCTCTTCAATCCATTCATTTACCTTAATCCCTGACTTTCCTTTAAACATGGGACACTTTCTATCACGGGGGACGAACACCAATCTCTCTGCCACAGAGGCCCCAGGCTCAGCAAGTAAGGCATCGCCCGAAGGTGCTGGATTCGGTCTTAGGTTCAATCTCTCATTATCTGCTTTAAGCTGTGCCACCAATTCCCTCAGCTCTTGTAGCTCTTCTATATTCATGGTTAAACTATGATTTACCTGTGCCAGCGAGGTTTTTGGTCCACTGTAAAAGGAGCACAGCAGCCAACTGCTACGACGGTCAAGACAACTGCTGTTTTTGCCAACATACACTCACGCAGACAGAGAGAAAGGTCAATTTAAATGCCTGAAGTGAAGGGAGAAAAAAAATATATAAGTAAAGTACAACCTATAAACACCTCTGGTGTTTTTAGAAAGTCGATCCTGCCGACAACGCCAAATGTGGCATTAGGGGAAAAAAACAAGCTAACCGACAACGCCACCCTAGGGATTGCACCCAGGGATATACTAATCAATTAAATCCAAACAATTATATAGCACACACGTTCGTTTGACTGACGGCACCAGAGACGAAGTTCCAAAAATAGGTTGTTTTTATTAACTAAAACATGCGTGTTCCACATGTAAAAAACAGGATAAATGAAATCAATTGGTATGTAGGGGATAGACAGGATGGTTAGGGCTGAGGCTTACCAGCAGGGGGCAAGATACCAGGAGACGGAGGGGGGAGACACATAAACACCAACCAGTCACTCGTGCTCGCACATACACACAGCAACACAGGATCAAAATGACAAAAGAGAAATTCCAAGAGGACACACGTGAAACCACACTCGGGAAGGGGGCACCACAACCTAAAGGATCTAGTTGCGGTGGGCACTCAGCGCCTGGAAACAAAGTGAGAGATGAGGGGCAGATACAAACGACCAAACAAAACAATAAACACAACTACACAAAATGTAATTCACAAAAAGGAAATGAGTAAGAAAACAAAATATAACACAAACACACAAACCAGGCCAAAAAGGATCTTAAACATGCGTGATAGCCCACTGGTTATCCGCAGCTATAAAAAAAGGCCTCCTGCCAGTGGCTTAACAGAAGCAGGGCTCAAAACAAACCATAAACAGAATCCCCCAAATTAAACCAAACACTTCCCCAGGACAAACACGCACGCACTCGCCAACACTCTACACACACACACACACACGCACACCGACACACACTAGTTGCGACACGGACAGATGGAAACACACAAGGACAAGTCAACAGACAGATCACGTTCAAAGAGTGGTCGTTAGCGTCTTCGTCGCTATCCTCCAGGCTAGCCCAGGACAAACACGCACGCACTCGCCAACACTCTACAAACACACACACCGACACACACTAGTTGCGACACGGACAGGTGGAAACACACAAGGACAAGTCAACAGACAGATCACGTTCAGATAGTGGTCGTTGGCGTCTTCGTCGCTATCCTCCAGGCTAGCCCAGGACAGTTGGGCAGCTTTGGTGGTAAACAACGGGTGGCAAAAACAGCAGTCGGCAACGACACAATCGGCAGTACCTAGAAGCCATACAGGTCACCCCGTTAGTGCTAAACATAATTCTAAAAACAATAGCGATATAAAATAAGGGATACCTACCAGGAAGTTGGGAACTTCCTACTTAAGCCAGCGGCTCACAGCGCACCGCTGAATGTTAGCATTCGGTTGGAATCCACACCGAGACTGTTACGCGATCAACAACCTGCACGCATCACCAACCAAGGCAGGGCACCAGCAGGCACCAGCAAGCAACAGGCACAAGCGCTGCAAAGCGACCAGTGTGAAAAAGTAAATCACCATGCCAAACAAATCAGCCAGAGCGTCCATAGGGAAAGCACGCGTACATACCGGTAGCAAGTGGCCTGGAGGGGCGTAGCAGGAAATAACGAGGAGACAAATTGTGGCACCTCCCGACACAAAAAGCTACCTCAGAATAAATAAGGTGGAGACGCAAACCAATTGGCTGTGACGGCCCTGATCATTACAAAGGGCTCTGCCCCTGCGTCTCACCACATAAGGTCAAAAACACATTGTTGGCCAAAAAGTGATTCTAGCGCTCTGAAAAGCATTTTGCGCTCATAAAAATAAGACATGTTGATATCTCTGTCAATTTCAATGCAAACGTGTTACTAAGCTGACCAAAGGGTTGAAGGGCCAAACTCCACCATTTGGAAGTGATCAAAAAGTGATTCTAACGCTCTGAAAAGCATTTTGCGCTCATAAACAAGAAATGTTGAGATCTCTGTCAATTTCAATGCAAACGTGTTACTAAGCTCACCACAGGGTTATAGGGCCATTACTCCACCATTTGGAAGTAGTTTTGAGCAAAATCAACAATGTAAGGTCAAAAACACATTGTTGGCCAAAAAGTGATTCTAGCGCTCTGAAAAGCATTTTGCGCTCATAAAAATAAGACATGTTGATATCTCTGTCAATTTCAATGCAAACGTGTTACTAAGCTCACCGTAGCGTTATAGGGCCAACTCCACCATTTGGAAGTGATCAAAAAGTGATTCTAACGCTCTGAAAAGCATTTTGCGCTCATAAACAAGAAATGTAGATATCTCTGTCAATTTCAATGCAAACGTGTTACTAAGCTCACCACAGGGTTATAGGGACATTACTCCACCATTTGGAAGTAGTTTTGAGCAAAATCAACAATGTAAGGTCAAAAACACATTGTTGGCCAAAAAGTGATTCTAGCGCTCTGAAAAGCATTTTGCGCTCGTAAACAAGAAATGTAGATATCTCTGTCAATTTCAATGCAAACGTGTTACTAAGCTCACCACAGGGTTATAGGGACATTACTCCACCATTTGGAAGTAGTTTTGAGCAAAAATCAACAATGTAAGGTCAAAAAAACATTGTTGGCCAAAAAGTGATTCTAGCGCTCTGAAAAGCATTTTGCGCTCATAAAAATAAGACATGATGATATCTCTGTCAATTTCAATGCAAACGTGTTACTAAGCTTACCAAAGGGTTGAAGGGCCAAACTCCACCATTTGGAAGTGATCAGAAAGTGATTCTAACGCTCTGAAAAGCATTTTGCGCTCGTAAACAAGAAATGTTGATATCTCTGTCAATTTCAATGCAAACGTGTTACTAAGCTCACCGTAGCGTTATAGGGCCAACTCCACCATTTGGAAGTGATCAAAAAGTGATTCTAACGCTCTGAAAAGCATTTTGCGCTCATAAACAAGAAATGTAGATATCTCTGTCAATTTCAATGCAAACGTGTTACTAAGCTCACCACAGGGTTATAGGGACATTACTCCACCATTTGGAAGTAGTTTTGAGCAAAATCAACAATGTAAGGTCAAAAACACATTGTTGGCCAAAAAGTGATTCTAGCGCTCTGAAAAGGATTTTGCGCTCATAAAAATAAGACATGTTGATATCTCTGTCAATTTCAATGCAAACGCGTTACTAAGCTCACCACAGGGTTATAGGGCCATTACTCCACCATTTGGAAGTAGTTTTGAGCAAAATAAAAACAATGTAAGGTCATAAACACATTGTTGGCCAAAAAGTGATTCTAGCGCTCTGAAAAGCATTTTGCGCTCATAAAAATAAGACATGTTGATATCTCTGTCAATTTCAATGCAAACGTGTTACTAAGCTTACCAAAGAGTTGAAGGGCCAAACTCCACCATTTGGGAATGATCAAAAAGTGATTCTAACGCTCTGAAAAGCATTTTGCGCTCGTAAACAAGAAATGTAGATATCTCTGTCAATTTCAATGCAAACGTGTTACTAAGCTCACCACAGGGTTATAGGGACATTACTCCACCATTTGGAAGTAGTTTTGAGCAAAATCAACAATGTGAGGTCAAAAACACATTGTTGGCCAAAAAGTGATTCTAGCGCTCTGAAAAGCATTTTGCGCTCATAAAAATAAGACATGTTGATATCTCTGTCAATTTCAATGCAAACGTGTTACTAAGCTTACCAAAGGGTTGAAGGGCCAAACTCCACCATTTGGAAGTGATCAAAAAGTGATTCTAACGCTCTGAAAAGCATTTTGCGCTCGTAAACAAGAAATGTTGATATCTCTGTCAATGTCAATGCAAACGTGTTACTAAGCTCACCGTAGCGTTATAGGGCCAACTCCACCATTTGGAATTGATCAAAAAGTGATTCTAACGCTCTGAAAAGCATTTTGCGCTCATAAACAAGAAATGTTGATATCTCTGTCAATTTCAATGCAAACGTGTTACTAAGCTCACCACAGGGTTATAGGGACATTACTCCACCATTTGGAAGTAGTTTTGAGCAAAATCAACAATGTAAGGTCAAAAACACATTGTTGGCCAAAAAGTGATTCTAGCGCTCTGAAAAGCATTTTGCGCTCATAAAAATAAGACATGTTGATATCTCTGTCAATTTCAATGCAAACGTGTTACTAAGCTTACCAAAGGGTTGAAGGGCCAAACTCCACCATTTGGAAGTGATCAAAAAGTGATTCTAACGCTCTGAAAAGCATTTTGCGCTCGTAAACAAGAAATGTAGATATCTCTGTCAATTTCAATGCAAACGTGTTACTAAGCTCACCACAGGATATCTCTGTCTCTCCACCATTTGGAAGTAGTTTTGAGCAAAATCAACAATGTAAGGTCAAAAACACATTGTTGGCCAAAAAGTGATTCTAGCGCTCTGAAAAGCATTTTGCGCTCATAAAAATAAGACATGTTGATATCTCTGTCAATTTCAATGCAAACGTGTTACTAAGCTCACCACAGGGTTATAGGGACATTACTCCACCATTTGGAAGTAGTTTTGAGCAAAATCAACAATGTAAGGTCAAAAACACATTGTTGGCCAAAAAGTGATTCTAGCGCTCTGAAAAGCATTTTGCGCTCGTAAACAAGAAATGTAGATATCTCTGTCAATTTCAATGCAAACGTGTTACTAAGCTCACCACAGGGTTATAGGGCCATTACTGCACCATTTGGAAGTAGTTTTGAGCAAAATCAACAATGTAAGGTCAAAAACACATTGTTGGCCAAAAAGTGATTCTAGCGCTCTGAAAAGCATTTTGCGCTCATAAAAATAAGACATGTTGATATCTCTGTCAATTTCAATGCAAACGTGTTACTAAGCTCACCGTAGCGTTATAGGGCCAACTCCACCATTTGGAAGTGATCAAAAAGTGATTCTAACGCTCTGAAAAGCATTTTGCGCTCATAAACAAGAAATGTAGATATCTCTGTCAATTTCAATGCAAACGTGTTACTAAGCTCACCACAGGGTTATAGGGACATTACTCCACCATTTGGAAGTAGTTTTGAGCAAAATCAACAATGTAAGGTCAAAAACACATTGTTGGCCAAAAAGTGATTCTAGCGCTCTGAAAAGCATTTTGCGCTCGTAAACAAGAAATGTAGATATCTCTGTCAATTTCAATGCAAACGTGTTACTAAGCTCACCACAGGGTTATAGGGACATTACTCCACCATTTGGAAGTAGTTTTGAGCAAAATCAACAATGTAAGGTCAAAAAAACATTGTTGGCCAAAAAGTGATTCTAGCGCTCTGAAAAGCATTTTGCGCTCATAAAAATAAGACATGATGATATCTCTGTCAATTTCAATGCAAACGTGTTACTAAGCTTACCAAAGGGTTGAAGGGCCAAACTCCACCATTTGGAAGTGATCAGAAAGTGATTCTAACGCTCTGAAAAGCATTTTGCGCTCGTAAACAAGAAATGTTGATATCTCTGTCAATTTCAATGCAAACGTGTTACTAAGCTCACCACAGGGTTATAGGGCCATTACTGCACCATTTGGAAGTAGTTTTGAGCAAAATCAACAATGTAAGGTCAAAAACACATTGTTGGCCAAAAAGTGATTCTAGCGCTCTGAAAAGCATTTTGCGCTCATAAAAATAAGACATGTTGATATCTCTGTCAATTTCAATGCAAACGTGTTACTAAGCTCACCGTAGCGTTATAGGGCCAACTCCACCATTTGGAAGTGATCAAAAAGTGATTCTAACGCTCTGAAAAGCATTTTGCGCTCATAAACAAGAAATGTAGATATCTCTGTCAATTTCAATGCAAACGTGTTACTAAGCTCACCACAGGGTTATAGGGACATTACTCCACCATTTGGAAGTAGTTTTGAGCAAAATCAACAATGTAAGGTCAAAAACACATTGCTGGCCAAAAAGTGATTCTAGCGCTCTGAAAAGCATTTTGCGCTCATAAAAATAAGACATGATGATATCTCTGTCAATTTCAATGCAAACGTGTTACTAAGCTTACCAAAGGGTTGAAGGGCCAAACTCCACCATTTGGAAGTGATCAAAAAGTGATTCTAACGCTCTGAAAAGCATTTTGCGCTCGTAAACAAGAAATGTTGATATCTCTGTCAATTTCAATGCAAACGTGTTACTAAGCTCACCGTAGCGTTATAGGGCCAACTCCACCATTTGGAAGTCATCAAAAAGTGATTCTAACGCTCTGAAAAGCATTTTGCGCTCGTAAACAAGAAATGTTGATATCTCTGTCAATTTCAATGCAAACGTGTTACTAAGCTCACCGTAGCGTTATAGGGCCAACTCCACCATTTGGAAGTCATCAAAAAGTGATTCTAACGCTCTGAAAAGCATTTTGCGCTCGTATACAAGAAATGTAGATATCTCTGTCAATTTCAATGCAAACGTGTTACTAAGCTCACCACAGGGTTATAGGGCCATTACTCCACCATTTGGAAGTAGTTTTGAGCAAAAATCAAAACAATGTAAGGTCAAAAACACATTGTTGGCCAAAAAGTGATTCTAGCGCTATGAAAAGCATTTTGCGCTCATAAAAATAAGACATGTTGATATCTCTGTCAATTTCAATGCAAACGTGTTACTAAGCTTACCAAAGAGTTGAAGGGCCAAACTCCACCATTTGGGAATGATCAAAAAGTGATTCTAACGCTCCGAAAAGCATTTTGCGCTCGTAAACAAGAAATGTAGATATCTCTGTCAATTTCAATGCAAACGTGTTACTAAGCTCACCACAGGGTTATAGGGACATTACTCCACCATTTGGAAGTAGTTTTGAGCAAAATCAACAATGTAAGGTCAAAAACACATTGTTGGCCAAAAAGTGATTCTAGCGCTCTGAAAAGCATTTTGCGCTCATAAAAATAAGACATGATGATATCTCTGTCAATTTCAATGCAAACGTGTTACTAAGCTTACCAAAGGGTTGAAGGGCCAAACTCCACCATTTGGAAGTGATCAAAAAGTGATTCTAACGCTCTGAAAAGCATTTTGCGCTCGTAAACAAGAAATGTTGATATCTCTGTCAATTTCAATGCAAACGTGTTACTAAGCTCACCGTAGCGTTATAGGGCCAACTCCACCATTTGGAAGTGATCAAAAAGTGATTCTAACGCTCTGAAAAGCATTTTGCGCTCATAAACAAGAAATGTAGATATCTCTGTCAATTTCAATGCAAACGTGTTACTAAGCTCACCACAGGGTTATAGGGACATTACTCCACCATTTGGAAGTAGTTTTGAGCAAAATCAACAATGTAAGGTCAAAAACACATTGTTGGCCAAAAAGTGATTCTAGCGCTCTGAAAAGCATTTTGCGCTCATAAAAATAAGACATGTTGATATCTCTGTCAATTTCAATGCAAACGTGTTACTAAGCTTACCAAAGAGTTGAAGGGCCAAACTCCACCATTTGGGAATGATCAAAAAGTGATTCTAACGCTCCGAAAAGCATTTTGCGCTCGTAAACAAGAAATGTAGATATCTCTGTCAATTTCAATGCAAACGTGTTACTAAGCTCACCGTAGCGTTATAGGGCCAACTCCACCATTTGGAAGTGATCAAAAAGTGATTCTAACGCTCTGAAAAGCATTTTGCGCTCATAAACAAGAAATGTAGATATCTCTGTCAATTTCAATGCAAACGTGTTACTAAGCTCACCACAGGGTTATAGGGACATTACTCCACCATTTGGAAGTTAGTTTTGAGCAAAATCAACAATGTAAGGTCAAAAACACATTGTTGGCCAAAAAGTGATTCTAGCGCACTGAAAAGCATTTTGCGCTCATAAAAATAAGACATGATGATATCTCTGTCAATTTCAATGCAAACGTGTTACTAAGCTTACCAAAGGGTTGGAGGGCCAAACTCCACCATTTGGAAGTGATCAAAAAGTGATTCTAACGCTCTGAAAAGCATTTTGCGCTCGTAAACAAGAAATGTTGATATCTCTGTCAATTTCAATGCAAACGTGTTACTAAGCTCACCGTAGCGTTATAGGGCCAACTGCACCATTTGGAAGTGATCAAAAAGTGATTCTAACGCTCTGAAAAGCATTTTGCGCTCGTAAACAAGAAATGTTGATATCTCTGTCAATTTCAATGCAAACGTGTTACTAAGCTCACCGTAGCGTTATAGGGCCAACTGCACCATTTGGAAGTGATCAAAAAGTGATTCTAACGCTCTGAAAAGCATTTTGCGCTCATAAACAAGAAATGTAGATATCTCTGTCAATTTCAATGCAAACGTGTTACTAAGCTCACCGCAGGGTTATAGGGACATTACTCCACCATTTGGAAGTAGGTTTGAGCAAAATCAACAATGTAAGGTCAAAAACACATTGTTGGCCAAAAAGTGATTCTAGCGCTCTGAAAAGCATTTTGCGCTCATAAAAATAAGACATGTTGATATCTCTGTCAATTTCAATGCAAACGCGTTACTAAGCTAACCACAGGGTTATAGGGCCATTACTCCACCATTTGGAAGTAGTTTTGAGCAAAATCAACAATGTAAGGTCAAAAACACATTGTTGGCCAAAAAGTGATTCTAGCTCTCTGAAAAGCATTTTGCGCTCATAAAAATAAGACATGTTGATATCTCTGTCAATTTCAATGCAAACGCGTTACTAAGCTCACCACAGGGTTATAGGGCCATTACTCCACCATTTGGAAGTAGTTTTGAGCAAAATCAACAATGTAAGGTCAAAAACACATTGTTGGCCAAAAAGTGATTCTAGCGCTCTGAAAAGCATTTTGCGCTCATAAAAATAAGACATGTTGATATCTCTGTCAATTTCAATGCAAACGTGTTACTAAGCTTACCAAAGGGTTGAAGGGCCAAACTCCACCATTTGGAAGTGATCAAAAAGTGATTCTAACGCTCTGAAAAGCATTTTGCGCTCGTAAACAAGAAATGTAGATATCTCTGTAAATTTCAATGCCAACGTGTTACTAAGCTCACCACAGGGTTATAGGGACATTACTCCACCATTTGGAAGTAGTTTTGAGCAAAATCAACAATGTAAGGTCAAAAACACATTGTTGGCCAAAAAGTGATTCTAGCGCTCTGAAAAGCATTTTGCGCTCATAAAAATAAGACATGTTGATATCTCTGTCAATTTCAATGCAAACGTGTTACTAAGCTTACCAAAGGGTTGAAGGGCCAAACTCCACCATTTGGAAGTGATCAAAAAGTAATTCTAACGCTCTGAAAAGCATTTTGCGCTCGTAAACAAGAAATGTTGATATCTCTGTCAATTTCAATGCAAACGTGTTACTAAGCTCACCGTAGCGTTATAGGGCCAACTCCACCATTTGGAAGTGATCAAAAAGTGATTCTAACGCTCCGAAAAGCATTTTGCGCTCGTAAACAAGAAATGTAGATATCTCTGTCAATTTCAATGCAAACGTGTTACTAAGCTCACCACAGGGTTATAGGGACATTACTCCACCATTTGGAAGTAGTTTTGAGCAAAATCAACAATGTAAGGTCAAAAACACATTGTTGGCCAAAAAGTGATTCTAGCGCTCTGAAAAGCATTTTGCGCTCATAAAAATAAGACATGTTGATATCTCTGTCAATTTCAATGCAAACGTGTTACTAAGCTTACCAAAGGGTTGAAGGGCCAAACTCCACCATTTGGAAGTGATCAAAAAGTGATTTTAACGCTCTGAAAAGCATTTTGCGCTCGTAAACAAGAAATGTTGATATCTCTGTCAATTTCAATGCAAACGTGTTACTAAGCTCACCGTAGCGTTATAGGGCCAACTCCACCATTTGGAAGTGATCAAAAAGTGATTCTAACGCTCCGAAAAGCATTTTGCGCTCGTAAACAAGAAATGTAGATACCTCTGTCAATTTCAATGCAAACGTGTTACTAAGCTCACCACAGGGTTATAGGGACATTACTCCACCATTTGGAAGTAGTTTTGAGCAAAATCAACAATGTAAGGTCAAAAACACATTGTTGGCCAAAAAGTGATTCTAGCGCTCTGAAAAGCATTTTGCGCTCATAAAAATAGGACATGTTGATATCTCTGTCAATTTCAATGCAAACGTGTTACTAAGCTTACCAAAGGGTTGAAGGGCCAAACTCCACCATTTGGAAGTGATCAAAAAGTGATTCTAACGCTCTGAAAAGCATTTTGCGCTCGTAAACAAGAAATGTTGATATCTCTGTCAATTTCAATGCAAACGTGTTACTAAGCTCACCGTAGCGTTATAGGGCCAACTCCACCATTTGGAAGTGATCAAAAAGTGATTCTAACGCTCTGAAAAGCATTTTGCGCTCATAAACAAGAAATGTAGATATCTCTGTCAATTTCAATGCAAACGTGTTACTAAGCTCACCACAGGGTTATAGGGACATTACTCCACCATTTGGAAGTAGTTTTGAGCAAAATCAACAATGTAAGGTCAAAAACACATTGTTGGCCAAAAAGTGATTCTAGCGCTCTGAAAAGCATTTTGCGCTCATAAAAATAAGACATGATGATATCTCTGTCAATTTCAATGCAAACGTGTTACTAAGCTTACCAAAGGGTTGAAGGGCCAAACTCCACCATTTGGAAGTGATCAGAAAGTGATTCTAACGCTCTGAAAAGCATTTTGCGCTCGTAAACAAGAAATGTTGATATCTCTGTCAATTTCAATGCAAACGTGTTACTAAGCTCACCGTAGCGTTATAGGGCCAACTCCACCATTTGGAAGTGATCAAAAAGTGATTCTAACGCTCTGAAAAGCATTTTGCGCTCATAAACAAGAAATGTAGATATCTCTGTCAATTTCAATGCAAACGTGTTACTAAGCTCACCACAGGGTTATAGGGACATTACTCCACCATTTGGAAGTAGTTTTGAGCAAAATCAACAATGTAAGGTCAAAAACACATTGTTGGCCAAAAAGTGATTCTAGCGCTCTGAAAAGGATTTTGCGCTCATAAAAATAAGACATGTTGATATCTCTGTCAATTTCAATGCAAACGCGTTACTAAGCTCACCACAGGGTTATAGGGCCATTACTCCACCATTTGGAAGTAGTTTTGAGCAAAATAAAAACAATGTAAGGTCATAAACACATTGTTGGCCAAAAAGTGATTCTAGCGCTCTGAAAAGCATTTTGCGCTCATAAAAATAAGACATGTTGATATCTCTGTCAATTTCAATGCAAACGTGTTACTAAGCTTACCAAAGAGTTGAAGGGCCAAACTCCACCATTTGGGAATGATCAAAAAGTGATTCTAACGCTCTGAAAAGCATTTTGCGCTCGTAAACAAGAAATGTAGATATCTCTGTCAATTTCAATGCAAACGTGTTACTAAGCTCACCACAGGGTTATAGGGACATTACTCCACCATTTGGAAGTAGTTTTGAGCAAAATCAACAATGTAAGGTCAAAAACACATTGTTGGCCAAAAAGTGATTCTAGCGCTCTGAAAAGCATTTTGCGCTCATAAAAATAAGACATGTTGATATCTCTGTCAATTTCAATGCAAACGTGTTACTAAGCTTACCAAAGGGTTGAAGGGCCAAACTCCACCATTTGGAAGTGATCAAAAAGTGATTCTAACGCTCTGAAAAGCATTTTGCGCTCGTAAACAAGAAATGTTGATATCTCTGTCAATGTCAATGCAAACGTGTTACTAAGCTCACCGTAGCGTTATAGGGCCAACTCCACCATTTGGAAGTGATCAAAAAGTGATTCTAACGCTCTGAAAAGCATTTTGCGCTCATAAACAAGAAATGTAGATATCTCTGTCAATTTCAATGCAAACGT
Organism: Gadus chalcogrammus; assembly: GCF_026213295.1. NCBI lineage: Eukaryota > Metazoa > Chordata > Actinopteri > Gadiformes > Gadidae > Gadus > Gadus chalcogrammus. Next base: position 22,923,827 of record NC_079431.1, read on the forward strand.
GTTACTAAGCTCACCACAGGGTTATAGGGACATTACTCCACCATTTGGAAGTAGTTTTGAGCAAAATCAACAATGTAAGGTCAAAAACACATTGTTGGCCAAAAAGTGATTCTAGCGCTCTGAAAAGCATTTTGCGCTCATAAAAATAAGACATGTTGATATCTCTGTCAATTTCAATGCAAACGTGTTACTAAGCTTACCAAAGGGTTGAAGGGCCAAACTCCACCATTTGGAAGTGATCAAAAAGTGATTCTAACGCTCTGAAAAGCATTTTGCGCTCGTAAACAAGAAATGTAGATATCTCTGTCAATTTCAATGCAAACGTGTTACTAAGCTCACCACAGGATATCTCTGTCTCTCCACCATTTGGAAGTAGTTTTGAGCAAAATCAACAATGTAAGGTCAAAAACACATTGTTGGCCAAAAAGTGATTCTAGCGCTCTGAAAAGCATTTTGCGCTCATAAAAATAAGACATGTTGATATCTCTGTCAATTTCAATGCAAACGTGTTACTAAGCTCACCACAGGGTTATAGGGACATTACTCCACCATTTGGAAGTAGTTTTGAGCAAAATCAACAATGTAAGGTCAAAAACACATTGTTGGCCAAAAAGTGATTCTAGCGCTCTGAAAAGCATTTTGCGCTCGTAAACAAGAAATGTAGATATCTCTGTCAATTTCAATGCAAACGTGTTACTAAGCTCACCACAGGGTTATAGGGCCATTACTGCACCATTTGGAAGTAGTTTTGAGCAAAATCAACAATGTAAGGTCAAAAACACATTGTTGGCCAAAAAGTGATTCTAGCGCTCTGAAAAGCATTTTGCGCTCATAAAAATAAGACATGTTGATATCTCTGTCAATTTCAATGCAAACGTGTTACTAAGCTCACCGTAGCGTTATAGGGCCAACTCCACCATTTGGAAGTGATCAAAAAGTGATTCTAACGCTCTGAAAAGCATTTTGCGCTCATAAACAAGAAATGTAGATATCTCTGTCAATTTCAATGCAAACGTGTTACTAAGCTCACCACAGGGTTATAGGGACATTACTCCACCATTTGGAAGTAGTTTTGAGCAAAATCAACAATGTAAGGTCAAAAACACATTGTTGGCCAAAAAGTGATTCTAGCGCTCTGAAAAGCATTTTGCGCTCATAAAACTAAGAAATGTTAGATATCTCTGTCAATTTCAATGCAAACGTGTTACTAAGCTCACCACAGGGTTATAGGGCCATTACTCCACCATTTGGAAGTAGTTTTGAGCAAAATCAACAATGTAAGGTCAAAAACACATTGTTGGCCAAAAAGTGATTCTAGCGCTCTGAAAAGCATTTTGCGCTCATAAAAATAAGACATGATGATATCTCTGTCAATTTCAATGCAAACGTGTTACTAAGCTTACCAAAGGGTTGAAGGGCCAAACTCCACCATTTGGAAGTGATCAGAAAGTGATTCTAACGCTCTGAAAAGCATTTTGCGCTCGTAAACAAGAAATGTTGATATCTCTGTCAATTTCAATGCAAACGTGTTACTAAGCTCACCACAGGGTTATAGGGCCATTACTGCACCATTTGGAAGTAGTTTTGAGCAAAATCAACAATGTAAGGTCAAAAACACATTGTTGGCCAAAAAGTGATTCTAGCGCTCTGAAAAGCATTTTGCGCTCATAAAAATAAGACATGTTGATATCTCTGTCAATTTCAATGCAAACGTGTTACTAAGCTCACCGTAGCGTTATAGGGCCAACTCCACCCATTTGGAAGTGATCAAAAAGTGATTCTAACGCTCTGAAAAGCATTTTGCGCTCATAAACAAGAAATGTAGATATCTCTGTCAATTTCAATGCAAACGTGTTACTAGCTCACCACAGGGTTATAGGGACATTACTCCACCATTTGGAAGTAGTTTTGAGCAAAATCAACAATGTAAGGTCAAAAACACATTGTTGGCCAAAAAGTGATTCTAGCGCTCTGAAAAGCATTTTGCGCTCATAAAAATAAGACATGTTGATATCTCTGTCAATTTCAATGCAAACGTGTTACTAAGCTTACCAAAGGGTTGAAGGGCCAAACTCCCCCTCCACCATTTGGAAGTGTCAAA